>NC_091950.1:229933616-230128458 GCF_031021105.1 Erythrolamprus reginae
CATCTGGGAGAGTGGGTAGAACCTCGTACTGCCTTTGCGACTGGCTTTCCGACGACTTACAGTCACAAGCAAATCGGGAACATTTCACCCCTAATACAAAGGCACAAGAAAAGGATGTCCACTATCTCCTATATTCTCCTCCAATATTCATATTGACATTGGAAGGGCTAAACCAAAATATTAAACAAGAATGGAAATTAAACACATGGAAATTTTAAAAAGGAAGAGTATAAATGGCAGGCATTTGCAGATGACTTTGTCTTTATCTTGGAAGACCCACAAGAAAATGGACTCAAACTCATTAGGAAAATCGAAAAATATGGTGAAGTTGCAGGACTGAAAATAAAGAAAAAAACAAAAAATGTTACAGGCCTACAGTAAAAAAGAACTAATGAGGAACACAGGTATAGAGATCCACCTAATGGCAAGGTGTGCAACAATTTGAAAAGATAATTATTATAAATTGGTGCAATAAATTAAAACAGCTTTGGGGAAATGGAAAAATCTACAAGTATCATTGATGGGAAGAGTAGCTAGCAGAAAAATGAATATCCTGCCAAGGTTCAATGTATGTATGTGTGTATGGATGGATGAATCTGTTTGGAACCCATACCGCATCTCGGACATTAACACCTTCGAAAATGTCCAAAGATACTTCACCAGAAGAGCCCTTCACTCCTCCACCCGAAACAGAATACCCTACGAAACTAGACTCACTATCCTGGGTCTAGAAAGCTTACAACTACAACGCCTTAAACATGATCTAAACATGATCACAAGATCATATGCTGCAACATCCTGCCTGTCAACAACTACTTCAGCTTCAACCACAACAACACAAGAGCACACAACAGATACAAGCTTAATATTAACAGCTCCAAATTGGACTGTAAAAAATACGACTTTAGTAATCGAGTTGTCGAAGCATGGAATTTATTACCGGTCTCCGTAGTATCTTCCCCTAGCCCACAACATTTTACCCTTAGACTATCCACAGTTGACCTCTCCAGATTCCTAAGAGGTCAGTAAGGGGTGTTAATAAGTGTACTAGCGTGCCTCCCGTCCCCTGTTCTATTGTCTCTCCTATATCTCCTATATCATATCTCCTATTCTTCTATTCTAATATTGTTATACTACTCTCATAATATCCTTCTATTCTCTAATTGATATATTCTATTCCTAAATTTTCACTTCTATTCCTTCTCTAATATATTTTACTCCAGTATAACCTCTATAACCTTCATTGTGTATTGTGTATTGGACTAAATCAACAAACAAACAAACAAATAAAATAAATAAATGGGTGGATGGATGGATGGATGGATATCTATTTATATAAATAAAATAGGCCTAAGGAATTTGAGGAATCACCCATCTTCCATGATGTCTGCCCAGCCAGTAAAAGTTGGCAAGAGTTGCCATTCTTTGGTTCCCCTCAATTCAACAGTGCCACCTACTGGGCCCCAAGAAAGAATGCCTTCTTTGCCACAAACACATTTTTCTGAAACATAAAACCATAAAAAATTGGAATAAGAGAACTTCAGATAGGGTTCCTCTGTCATATGTACAGCAAACAGTTATTGGACTTGAGTTACCTCACAGGCATTGTATGAGTGGTGGGATTCAAAAATGTTAGTATTGTTTCTGGGGGAATGGCTTGGTGGGCATGGCAGGGGAAGGATACTGTAAAATCTTCATTCCCTCCCCAATCCAGGGGAAGGTTACCAAATCCCCATTTCCTCCCAGCTGGGACTCGGGAGGCAGATGGGGGCAAGCCAGTCAGAGGTGGTATTTACCGGTTCTCCAAACTACTCAAAACTTTCACTACCGGTTCTCCAGAACTAGTCAGAACCTGCTGGATCCCACCTCTGCAATGTACCAATAGTTTTGGATCTTACCTGTTCACTGAATAAGGAACAGGAGCGTTCACTAGTTCTCTGGTTGAAGTGGAAAAATGACTACACTTTAAATGACAACACTCATTGATCTATCGTATAAAAGCTTGTCTCACCTGAGCCGTTCCTACAGAGAAAACAACTTGAAGTATTTGTACCTAGACATCGCCAGTTGAGCAGTATGTAAATATACATATTTATTAAATGTATATATAATTTATTATTACTAACAATAAAGTAAGCAGTGGAATGGCTTGTCTCAGAAAGTTGTGGATGCTTCATCACTGGAGACTTTTAACAACAGATTGAACAGCCATTCGCTAGTAATGATATAGAGCAGTGTTTCCCAATTTTGGCAACTTGAAGATATTTGGACTTTAACTCCCAGAATTCCCCAGTCAGCATTTGCTGCCTGGGGAGTTCTGGGAGTTGAAGTCCAAATATCTTCAAGTTGCCAAAGTTGGGAAACATTGATATAGAGAAGTAATAGCAAATCTTTTTTGGTTTGCATTCCAAAAGGGGGGACACGGGAGTGAGCACACGCGTGAGCATGCTCACACCAATAATTCTATGCAGCCCCCACACACACACACACACACAAGCTGCTGGAATACAATGGTATGCCCATTTTTCACTTTCCCCAGGCTTCAGAGCCTTTCTGAAAGCCTGGAGAGCGCAAAAATGGCCTTCCCCACCCCTCGCGGAAGCCCTCTGGAGGCAGAAAATGGCCCATTTGCCAACTTCGAATTAAATTTGAAGTCCCATTTTTTGGCTCTCCCCAATCTCCAGAGCCTTTCTAGGCAAAAACGGCCACCCCCGCCCTGGATGTCCTCCGAAGTCCAGAAATGCTAGTTTGGCGACTTCTGGTTGGACCAGAAGTTCCTTTTTTGCTCTTTCTAGGATCCTTGGGAGGGTGAAAATGGCCTTCCCCCGCCCCCCTGGAGGCCAGAAATGGCTCGTTTCAAATTGGGAAACAGACCATTTCTGGCCTCCAGAGGACCTCCGGGAGGGTGGGGAAGGCCGTTTTAACCCTCCTCAGGCTCCTAGAAAGGCTATGGAACCTGGGGAGAGCAAAAATAGGCCTTGCCCACCTCCCCTGGGGGCTGGAAACAGCCTGTTTCCTGACTCCCAGAGGTCTCAGAAATCCCAATTATCAGCTGGCCAGCATCATAGCCAGGCTGCGGCCCACTTGGAACCAGGCCAGATGAGTTGAGGGTGAATGTGTGTGCATGTGCATAGCTCCATTTGTGAGAGTTTCAGGCACTTGTGCTCATGTGCAAAACTTCACTTGTGTGAGTGACAGCCACTTGCACAGAACTATCCCCTCTCTCCCTTAATGGACCATTTGGAAGTGAATCGCACATTGTAACTACAGATAATGTGCAGTTAGGAAATATTTTAAAACTTCCTTGTTATTTTTTACAGAAGATAGGAGAACTGCATATAACAACGAAAAGAAACAGGATTGCAATATACAGTATATGTAAACAAATAGCAGCAAGGCCATCTCTCTCTCTCTTTCTCTCTATCCACTTAACTAAAATAAATAAATAAATAAGAAATAAATAAATAAAAAGTGACTTATTTTGAGCATCTGTTTCAAAAGCTCAAGTTTGAGTCTTATATGTTGAGGAAAGTGTTGTTATATGGGGTTTTATTGTGTAAAAATGCAATTCAAAATATTCCATCTACCAAGATCAGATGATGATATACAACTGGAGGCAAGGCTGCATGGAAAACTTTGCAAATTAACTTTTCTAACTAGTTTTGCAATCAATTCCATCAATATGGAATTGTCTTCGGAGTGGGGCAGCATAGAAATCCAATTAATAAAATAAATAAATATAAATATATGTGGTTCAGATTGTATTAATACTTTAGCAAATATGCAAATACGTTGTTTTTATATGAACTAAAAAGTCTTGGGCTTCTTGATGTATTTGTACTTTGTACTAAAGAAGAACTCACAAAGTACAGTGGTACCTCTAGCTAAGAACGCCTCTTAAGAAGTTTTCTAGATAAGAACCAGGTTTTTTTTTGCCTCTTCTTAAGAACCATTTTCTACTTAAGAACCCGAGCCCAGAAAATTTTCCCAGGAAATTTGAGAGTGGCACGAAGGCCCGGCCAGTTTCCTGTCATTCCGCCTGGGTTTCCCTCTCTGGCACAGTGTATGGGAGGCAGCCTCACGCCGGGTGTATGGGAGGGACGTGTTCCTCCTCCCTCTTTTTTTTTAAGCCTTAAAGTTTTGAATTTTTTTGATTAACCTCACCTCAACTTCTTCCTTTAGCAGCGACTGTCCTCCTCCTCTTCCTCCTCCAACCCAAATTCTGAGCTTTTGTTTCTTTCCTAATGGGTTTGCATGCATTATTTGCTTTTACATTGATTCCTATGGGAAAAATTGCTTCTACTGTACTTACAAAGTTTTCTACTTAAGAACTTGGTCACGGAACAAATTAAGTTCTTAAGCAGAAGTACCACTGTATCATGTCCTACAACTCATAGAAACATATAGAAACATACCAGAATTATGGGATCACCACCTTATTCCTTATGGAGGTAAACGAAGATATTGCCAGATGATGTGTTATTCTAAAGGAACTGAAGAACTGCCTTGAAAGTAAACAGACACAATACAGTTGAGTTCTGATATTCTAGTCATTTATCCTTTTAATTTAATGAAAGTGGTTTAATCACTAAATGTTCATGTCACCACTTTGCCAAAATTTGACTTCTAGTTGCTGCAATGAGTTTCTGTTGTATCATTTCAAAATACAGATCAGAGATGCATTTTTTCTGCTTTCTACTACTACTTTACTACTATATGCCAGAATTCAACTTTTTAATTAATCATTTAACAACCACAGTCTAAATCTGTGTACATTTCATCAATTAATTTTGCTAGCAATAATAGAAGATTAATATAAATTCTTAGCCTTAAAGCATCAGTCCACTGGTTACAATCTGCAATTTATTAATACGATTTGGGAAGCACATTTGTTTTAAACTGCAGCTGGGAGTAAATTTTAGAGATTTTACAGAGAACACAAAGATTAAATAGCTTTATGCCCCAAAACTGAACTCAAAATTAACGTTTTGAGGTATTTACACATTATAATCATAATCAGAGCAAAATTCTTTCCATTATTGTAAATGCTGTGGATAAGATAAATGTACATTCATTAACCAGTTCAAAACCTTAAGTTCTAGCCAACAATTTAACATTGGTATAACAATTTGTACATTAATAGAGAACATGTTACTATGGAAACAATAATATAAAGTTGTTGAGATGTCAAGAAAAAAATAAATCTTAAAATAATGACTGCATAGATTTTGTTGTAGGCAGCCATCCAAATCTTGATCAAAAGGGAATAATAAAGTATGTTTTAATTAAAACATTCTATATGGAACAAGATTAGACACCATCTTCTGGGAAGAAGTTAGATGCAATCCAATTATTAATCTTTACTGTGATCCAAAATGAAATCAATAAAAAGGAACACACAGGATGTTTTACAAGATGTCCATAGGAAATTCTTGTCCTCCATTTCTTTCTGATAGAAATCCTAACCATGTAGTTATAAAAATTGCATTCCATCACAAAAGGGTGTGGTTTGGCTGATAGTCTTGTATACAACTATATACTGTTTGCACAACTAAACAAGCAAAACAAATAAAAGACTGAAATGTACTAAAGCTAACTCAGTTAAATATTTAAGGTATAATCACGCAAATGGTTAACAAAAGAAAAGTTGTTCTTAACAAATAAAGTCAAAATCATCCCGTTCCTGATTGTAGTTGAGCACATGGTGTCGGATACGAGAGGAATCAGTCCAGATAATAAAGTCCTCCACGGCCCTGGTGACCAAGAATACAGGGTCTGTTATAACTTCTGGTCCCACCCAGATATGCCCCTGCTCCACAAATGTCACAGCAGATTTCAAGTTTTGCGCCATACGGAGCTTTATGATCAGACAAGGTAAACGGCGACGGCAGAAGGAAGAGGCTGAGACGATCACACAGCTCAAGAGAGCTCTTAGAGGGTATCACACCCATGGGATAAAGTTTGTCCAGAAGAGCAGCAGTGCTCCTAGCGCGGAAACCTGCTGATTTGGGTACATCACCCAGGTCTCTGATCCGGCGTGCTAGTTCCCGAACAGCCCGACTAAGCTGATTGTAGCGAGTGTAATCTTCCCTCCGCTGTATACGGAAACGACGAAGCACACGCAGCTCAGCTAGGTTGCCTGGTTAGAAAATGGAAATAAAAATTAGATAATAACATATAGATATCTATATGTATGTATGTAAGAGAATGTAAAGAAAAGGGATACTGTATCTCTCCCTCTGCTTTTTGTAGTTTACGAGTGTTACTGTCATAGTAACATAGTATCGCAACGTTTCCAGACTTCACTTTCTTTACGCCCAACTGCTCGCAGGAAAAAACAAGAACATCCTAACCGAAAAGCAGCAAAACAATCGAGATAATGAAATCTTCCAAGCAATCCGAGCACTGGGGAGGCTGGACCTTTTTAATTAGAACGCCAATAAAAAGCCCCGTAGCGTCATCCAATCGCATCTCTCCGATAGGAGACGAACTGACGTCAGGGAGAGTAAGAATCTAGCCAATGAAAAAGCAAACACTGTGGTCTCAACAGCCAATCGGAGACGGGAACAAAAAAATTTAAAACCGGAGCTCTGGCCACGCCTTGCATAGCCAGTTAACCGTTCCAGCTCGCTCTTGGATCTAACGGAGAGCGGAGTTGGCGGTTGCCATTGAGGTATGGCGACGTCTCCCAAGGACAACTCAGAAGGGCATGTGGGTTGGGGAAACGTGGTTCGGGGAACGTGGGGATGGGCTTTGGAGTCGGGGCGGAGGAAGACCATGTTTTCTTGAGAAGGACAGAATGGAAAGGGACCTTGGTGGTCTTCTAAGTCCGATTCTCTGCGCAGGAGAAGACTATAAGGAAACTCCGGGATTAAAGACAATTTATCACTGAACATAAATAGCAGTACATCACTTTTTGGTGGGGTCTGTCATTCTGCTTTGCTCTGAGAGGCAAGAAAGAGGCTCAGCTCGATAAACTGTAATTCCAAGCCATTGCATTCTTCTGATGTTTGAGTCATGTGTTTTGCATTTGAAGTAGTTTATGGTTTGTTCCACAGTCAGCACCTGATCATGTCTTTAAGTCTTTCCCAAAGTGTGGTACACATAGCCCCAGGGGCAGGGCCGCCGATCAATGTTCCCTCTAATTATTTTTCGGTGTGGGTGGAAAAGTATAGTGTCTGAGCGACAGTCCCTTTGGGACTGGGCGGCATAGAGGTATAAATAAATAAATACATACATACATACATACATACATACATACATACATACATACATACATAACCCCCTCATATATACAATCCCATGTAACATCCCCTTATAAATACAGTCAATCATCAATCATCCCTCCTGAAATTTATACCACTGTCTCATTTCTGGGTACTTCTCCTGTCTTTCCCCCTTTTCTCTATCATGTTTCTCATTTCTCTCTCTTCCTCCCTTTTTCCCTCATTCCTTCTCCCTCTCACTTCTCCTCTTTTTCCATCCCTGTCTCCCCCCCCCCTTATGTGTGTGTATGTAACCATTTCCAAAACCAGTTGAGGGCTGGGGTTTTTTTCTCTTTTATTCTTTTCAAAAACAGGTGTGGGCTGGGGGGGGTTTCTTATTATTTGGATGCTTTTTACCATATGCTTCAAGAATCACCTCTCTCTCTCTTTTGTTTCTCCTCTCATTCTCTGCCTCAATCATTTTCTCATTTCTCTTTTTTTCCTCCCCTTTTTGTTCTCATTTATCTAGCTCTCCTTTCCTCTCCCTATCTGTCTTGCTTTCTCTCTCTCATGCTATCTTTTTTCTCTCTTGCTTTCCTTCTCTCTCTCTCTCTCGTTCTCTTATTTTCTTTCTCTCTCTCTCTTGTTCTTTCTCTCTCTGTTGCTCTCTCTCTTGTTCTCTCTCTTATTTTCTCTCTCTCTCTCTGTCTCTTTCCTTTCTCTCATTCCCTCTTTCTCTCTATCCTTTCTATCTCTCACTCTTTTCTTCTCTCCCTCCCTTTCTCTCTCTTTCCTTTCTCTCATTCCCTTTCTCTCTATCCTTTCTATCTCTCACTTTTTCTTTCTCTCCCTCCCTTTCTGTCTCTTTCCTTTCTCTCATTCCCTCTTTGTCTCCTGGGGCTGACTGCGCCTGCCCTGCACCCCCCACCGCAGAGGGAAAGCATTTGGCATCGGCACCGCCAACCCCCCCTCCATGAGCAGCAAAAGCTTAAGCGACGGAGCTGAAAGGCAAACGGCGCACCCCGCCGCTTAGGCTTTTGCTGCTCCTGGAGGGGGGGAGGATTTTCTCCTCCCTGCCCCCCCGGCAGCCAAATGTCGCTGAGGCTTTTGGCATCGGCGCCCACCCCTCCAGAAGCAGTAAAAGCCTAAGCAGCGGGCGCGCCGTTTGCCTTTCGGCATCGGCGCCTTTCCCTCCACGAGCAGCAAAAGCCTCAACGACGGAGCCGAAAGGCAAACGGCGTGCCCAGTCACCGAGGCTTTTCCTGCTCGTAGAGGGGTGGCGCTGATGCCACTCCCCCCCCCCAGGAAACAGGTGCAGGAAAGCAGCAAGTCTAAAAGGCGCGCTGCTTTCATGGAAAGCAAACCCGGCTTTTCTGGACGGCACAGGGCTTTCCCACCGCTCCCCCCCCAGAAAACACAATGGAGGATGACAAGCAGGACGAAGCGGGGTGGAGCAACGCGGGGCTCAATCAGGCAGCTTCCGCGTGTTCCTTTCAGCGAAAGAGGAGAGGGAGCGGATCGGGCGGGCTGGCGCCTCCCCGCCCCCGCCCCCCCACAGGCTGGCAGGGGGATGGGGATTGCGTGCCCATGGAAAAGGGCACGCGGGGGGTATTTTGGGGTGCACGGGCACGCGGGCGCGCAGCCTACGGGGAACGGTGCCACCGATAGGCCAGTATTACTGGTACTGGTGTCAGGGCCCCAGCCAAATTGAAAAATGGGGGGGCGGTTTTGGCCCGCCACCGTGTGCCGGCCCCTGGCGCCCGCAGCAGTCATTGTGCCCTGAGGCGCCTTCGCCCAGGACAATTCAATTAGCCGCCTGGAGACCCTCTCTGCCATCTGCTCCGCCGGAGAAAGAGAGCAGCCTGGGCCCACCGAGGGACGGAGAAGGGATGGAGTGGTGGACCCCCCCAGGAAAGGCGGGTGCGGGGACTAGATGCGCGGAGACCTGAGGTGCCACAGGCGGCAGCCAGGCAGCCTTTACCGCGGGACACAGGACCCTCCTCCGGTAAGGCAATCCTCCCAAGGGGCCTCTGGGTCACCCCACGGGGCTCTGGTACGGGTGACGTTTGCGGGGGGAGGGAGGTCTGGATGGGACGGGGGGAGACAGCTGGAGGTGAGGGGGGATGGCGGGCAGGAGGGCTGCGCTGGTAGCTTTCCACGGGGAGGGGGCTGCCAGAGGGGCCCGGCTGCAACCGAAGGGAATTGCTGGAGGGCGAGCAGGCGGAAGGAAGGTCGCCACCACCCACAGGCGGCCCATTTCCCGGCTTCTCCATTGCCATCTTGCCAAGGCTGGAGGCCCCGGGTGAGAGCAGCGGGGGCCTTTCTGGAGCAGCCTCCGCCAGGAGGACGAGGGCAGGCAGGCGGCGGCTCCCGAACGCTGCGGAGACAAAATTGGGCAAGAGCAGCTGGGTGGAGCTCCTGTGGTCCTGGGAAATGGGAAGTCTGCGGCGGGCAGAGCAGAGCCAGGCCGGACTACGAGCAAGAAGGGTGGGGCGGGTGTAGGGGTAGGGAAGGGTTTGGTGGGCGGCACGTGTTCAGAAAAAGCTCTGAAATACACCTAGAAAGCTTGACTAATTAGGTTTTATGCTAAGAAAATCTTGGTGAAATCATTCATTCACTCACTCGGTGTCATTCATTTAATGAAAATGAAAAGGGTCAGTTTATGCCATGCATGAATGCCAGTCAGTGATTTTAAAAAAAATTGTCTTCATTTTTCTGTATTCTAAAGCAGGTGTCCCCAACCCACAGGCTCTGGCCCACTGGCAGGCCTTGAGCAGTTTGGAACCGGGCTGCAGAAGTAGCGGGCAAGTGGGCCCATTTGTATAAGCAGGGAGAATAGGTGCCCACTTGTGCAAATGGAGTTGTGCATGTGCTTGCCTGTAGCTCATACCCCCCTGCTGCTCCGCAAAGCTGGAAAGATTGGGGAATTCTGATCTAAAGAATGATCCATCTTCATTCAAGGTCCTTGAACTTTCATCTTTGCTTCTGAATGCAGGTTGAAGAAGCAACCAGTTGTGACAGGAGCACATCCTCAAGTGACATGGATGCTTTCCAATTTAAAGAAGAATCTTTAGAAATTGGAGGCGAGATGAAGCAGACCATGATAGATCAACAGGTCAAAAAGGATTTTCTTAGTCCCTTAGTATTTTTTTAATTAATATTTTTTGAAAAACCGTGGTATAGCCGTTTCGCGAAGTTTGAACCCGCGAAAAGCGAGGGGTCACTGTATCACTTTTCACCTTGAATGTGCATGTCTCTTGGCTGCCGAGAGCATACTGATTTCCACACACAAAACTCAAGTTTGTTTTGGCCATCTTGTCAACTTGAAACTTGCATCTTATAATAAAATTTAGAGTTCTCCGGAATGCACTAAACTGAGCGATCCATATTAAATTCCCACTCATCCAAAGCAGCAAGATACAAGGCAATGTTGCAAGATATTCCTAAGAAATGGCTAAATGTGTCTTTTTCTTTGATTTCTTGGTGAAGCTGTTTTCTAAGGAAGCTTGCTGTGCTTTTTAACACTTAATTATTGTTTTTTTAATGTAAGAAAGGGGTGAGGGTAGGTAACCTGGTCCCCTTTAGTTTTGTTCTTCAACCTTTCTCTTCCTCAAATAGGTGGAAGACATAACTAAAAAATTTGAGAACTTGAAGAAACTTGAAGCGAATGGTTGGCAAATGGTGGATGATGTTCAGCCCCACAAACCTGCCAAGGTATGAAAAACTCTTTGCTGGCTCTGCTTTTAGGGGATGATTTTTTGCTTGGACCAGATTCCTTATGGGACCGCCTTCTGCCGCATGAGTCCCAGCGACCGGTCAGGTCTCACAGAGTCGGCCTTCTCCAGGTCCCATCAACTAGACAATGTCGCCTGGCGGGGCCTAGGGGAAGAGCCTTCTCTGTGAGGGCTCCGGCCCTCTGGAACCAGTTCCCCCCAGAGATTTGTACCGCCCCCAGCCTCCTTGACTTCCACAACAGTTTGTAGATCCACTTGTGCCAACTGGCCTGTGGACATTAGACATCAGCCCTTGCCGATGAATGGAATGTATGTTTGTTTGTCAGAATGAGTGACTGGGTTTTTTTTTTTTAATAAATTGGGGTTTTAGATTGGTTAGTTTAGTTTTAAAAATTGGATTTAGGATATTTTGTATTGTTACTTATATGCTGTAAGCCACCCCAAGTCCTCAGAGAGGGGCGGCATATAAGTCCAATAATAAATAAATTACTGAGACTATTTCTGAAAGGCAACTTTATTGAGTGATTTAGGCAATTGCACAAAAAAGTACAAAAGTTTCTCATGGAGCAGAATTTTACTAAACTTAAGCTACCTGTTCATCTTCTGAGAACTGTAACTCCTGTAACCAAGTCCGAGAACCAAGGATGCACAGCAATTCAGATTTAAAAAATTGGAAAATATGATTTGTAAGGGCATGGGCATATTTGCTGTATCTGTCAGGTGGTGTTTTTTGAATGACTGCCTTTTCCTAAATTGGCATGGTATCTGTAGAGCCCCAGACATTAAAGTACTGATGCCTCATTAATGTAGATTGATACTATCTTGGAATTCTGTCAGCATTGTTTGAACTCTGAAAGGCACAGCTTCTTTAAGGAGGTGACCTCAGGTGCCATAAACATACCCATGCCTAGCCTTACTGAGCTTATATGCCTGAAACAATCAAATATTGCTTTTCTGCCTCCTTTGCCTCTTCACTATTGAATTATTTGGAGTGGAGATGCAACTTACTGTACTTTATAAAACATTATACATCTTGATGGCTAATTAATTGCATTGCCACCCATATTTAAGCTGACCCTTAACTGTAGTGAAGCATCCCTTTGTTTTCCAACTTTCTTTTTTGTAGTCAATTCCTGGCTTTTGGGCTACTTTGGGCTTTCTTTTTAATGCATTCTTCCCCCCCCCTTCACCCATTTTCCTGTAAGCACCAACAGTTTTCTTCTTGTAAACAAATAGGTACATTGATCATTGGGATTTTGCTCTAAACTTCTAATATCTGACATCTGACATTTTATATTTTCAGTGAATTTTAAAGTGTTTATAGACCCATAGCTGATCCTTAGGTACCTAGCCCTGACATTCTTGACTTTTGCTAGCTGCTAAGAATAGGTTGACACTGTGTAGAATCTGATAGGGAACTGAATAATTCAATATTCGGTGCTGATTGTATCAGTATTATAGTCAGTGTCAGATGGGTGAAGCCATCTTATATCATAGTTTATCATTAGAGGGCTTAGTACTGGACATCTTTGTGCGTCAGAAAGTAGGGTTTGGTAAATATACCATGGCAAGCAGTTCCAACTTTGGAATTGTAATATATTTTTTATTTGGGGGGGGGGAACCCTGTTTTTTTTTGTTCTATTTGCTACTATTCTACAGTATTGCCTCAGTAGTCAGGAGAGGTGTTGGCAGAGGAATATGTCCTGTTGGAGGTATATTTTAACTTTCATATAGTGCAGTTCTGAGTCAGAACCTCAACATCTAACAACCCCAAATAGAAGTAACATTTTTTATTTCCTACCTGAAACATGTCTTCTCTGGTTAGATATCCTTTGGCAGAGACAAACCGTTTGGATTGGGAGGCACGTCTGAAATTTTGAAAATATATTTGGGGCCTCCAATTATGGATTGGGACAGAGTCACACATTAATTCAATGGCTGCAATGAATGAAGTGCCACTCACAAAACTGATTTTCCCAGAAATCAAACTGTTGTTGGCTGTTCTTTACTACTTTATCATCTATCTAAGCAGGAGGCCATACTTCCTAACAAAGCTGTCGGCAAAGATTTTCGGTTTTAAATTGATTGTGAATGGTTTTTACATGTTTTTAACTTTCTTTTATTGGATTATTTTTTTAACCTGTTGTGAGTTGTCCAGAGTTGGTTAAATGAGTTGGGTGGTTGTACAATTGTAATAATAATAGGATCAGGAGCATAGGGTTTTGTTTTTATTTTCTTTGGATCATATGCCCTATACCAGTGTTTTGTTATGCTGGCAACTTGAAGATTTTGGTTGAGTAAGGAACTTTGGGAGTTGAAGTCCACACATCTTCAAGTTTCCACAGTTCAGGAAACTGTGCCCCATACTCTGTAGACTACTGAAGATTGTACTCCAATGTCTTGATGATGTGATGTTTATCCATCGTGTTTGAGGAGGACCTTGACATCTAGTGGGTTGTGAGCTGTACACGATGTGTCCACAAGTGGCTGGTAAGGCCTATACGGGCACAAAACTTCTGCCACATGTTGGGCAGGCATGTATGGGCACCATTGTCACAGCATTTGCATTTGCAGCCCTGGCTTTGCAGGGTGCTCTCTTCTCTACTGCTCTGAATGTTCTTCTGGCCTCCGATAGCCTTGGTGGATCAGCATGCGCCATGTTGGTCGATGTTGTGCCAGGGTTTCACAGGAGGTGTTGGTGATATCGAGGGACTTGAAGGAGGCTTTCAACGGGTCTTTGTATTGCTTCCTTTGTCCCACATGTGATCACTTTCCTTGAGCAGCTCACCACAGAGGAGCTATTTAAGGATGCGATGGTCTGGCATCCTAGCAACATTGCCTAGTGTGTCTGGGCTTTCAACAGCAGGATGGGAATTGATGGCAGGCCTGTTTTGGAAAGGACCTCAGTGTCAGGCGCCTTATCCTGCCACCAGATCCTCAGAATTCTACAGAGGCAGGTCATGTGGAAGTGGTTCAATTGCCTAGCATGCCTCCTGTATACAGTCCAAGTCTCACTGGCATAGAACAGGGTAGTTAGCACTATTTATTTATTTGATTTGATTTGTATGCCGCCCCTCTCCGAAGACTCGGGGCAGCTAACAACAATATAAAAAGACAATGTAAACAAATCTAATATTAAAAACAATCTAAAAAAACCCCAATTTAAAGAACCACTCATACATACAAGCATACCATGTATAAATTCTATAAGCCTAGGGGGAAGCGAAATTTCAAACTATTGCTTGGTAGACTTTGAGCTTTGTAGCTAGGCTGATTCCACGTCGGTTCCACACGTTGGTCATTAGTCTGCCAAATGCAGAGCTTGCCTTGGCGATTCTGCAGTTGACCTCAATATCAATTGTCACTACACTGGAGAGGGTGCTGCCAAGGCATGTAAACTGGATGTCATTGGGTCTATCATGATATAGGCAGGATCTCTAGAGAGGTCTGGTTGCATTCCTTCCCTGTGCCCTGAGTTTTTGAAGGCTGGGGATTATCAGCTTTGTCAAGGTATTTTTTGATTTCCAGAAAAAGCCCATCCTTCGGAGGACAGCCAAAGCAGCAGGGGGGTCTGCCGAAAGCAGAGCAGCCAGAAAAAGCCTTGCGTCTGTAAAAGCAGCCATGAAGAACAAGGCAAAAGAATGGTTGGCAGCACAGGCTTCAGGCCAAGGAGCAGAACGGATATTTGATGGAGGGTTTTTCAGAATTGAATCTCCTGCCAAACCCTTTCCAGGTCAGTCCAGATTCCAGACCACGGCCTTTGTACAAGAATATATGTACTGTATTATGACAATTATTGCAGTAGCTACACCTTGCTGACTCCGCATGAGTTTCTGGTAGTTTACAACATGTTCTGACGGGCTCTCTCCTCCCAAAAATTCACAGATACAAATTTCAGACACACACACACACACACACGTTTGAAAATTCAAAACAATGTTCTTTATAATGAAAATTCACTTAAACTAAGCCCTCTTTTGGTATAGCAAAGAGCACAGGTCTCCAAACAAACTGGTAGTTTGTACAAGTCCCTTATCAGTTCTGTGAAACTTAGCTTGCAGCTGTGAGGCAATTCGCAGTCCTTCTTTCACAAAGTGAAACACACTTTGCTCTGGTTTAGTTTCAAAGCGGGGGAAAATCAGCACACAAAAGGTCAAAGTCAGTAAAGCAGTCATGAAACACAATGATCAGATAATCCTCCACAATGGCCAAACCCACAGGCTGCTATTTATAGCAGCCTCACTAATTACCACAGCCCCACCCAACCACAGGTGGCCTCATTTTCTTTGATAATAATCTCTCAGTTGTTGTTGCCCATGCATCGCTCTCCGCATGCGTGGCTGTATCATTAACTCTTGTTCTGAATCCAAGGAGGAGCTAGATAATTGATCTCCTTCTGAGCTGTCTGCCACACTCTCCTCCTCACTGTCACTCATGTCTTCTTGGTCAGAGGAGCCTTCATCTTCAGATTCCACCGGGGGCAAAACAGGCCTGCAGCATGTGGATGTCTCCCCCACATCCACAGTCCTTGGGGCAGGAGCTGGGCCAGAGCTAACCACAACAACAACATATCCACACCACCATGAAACTATTCATTTCGTTTCACTGTTCAGGTTCTGCAGCATTAAACATTAAAAGCTTTCTGTTTCACTGTTTTCCTCAAGAACATTAATAAGATGCCAAACAGCTTTTTGAGAGCAAATTATGCCATAAAGAAATATTCCATAAGAAATATCACCTCATAGTCCACCTTTCCTGAAACCCACGTGGGGTGGGCAATCCTTAGCCACCTCTACTTAGGACATAAAATATTGGATAAATTGATTGTAGTTGGAGGAAGCAGTTAGGTGACCAAACAATGGCGCTTCACAGATAACATTCTGATTGGATTCAAAATCCAATTGACAACAAGCACAATGCCACAACAACATTGTTGTATGATTATGCCATCCAACAGTATGTAGCCTTCTACATTTTATATCATTTGTCGCCTCCCTAATACATATATTATTTTTTAATATTTTGTTTTATATTGTTTTGGTTACCCTCTTTGAGATCCTGGGTGTGGATGAAGTATTCCACCCCACCCACTCCCTGGTCCATGATAGTGAATCTATGTCATGAATCATAGACTTAATGAAGCATAGTGGATGAATACCAGCAGATGATATGGCTCCCCAAATCAGCACATACTGTGGAAATGTTACACTGGACCTCAAGCATCTTGCAGAGTGTGCCTCTCTGTATGTGTGTACACACAAATTCATGCACCCATTCATATGTCAAGCATTTGGCATCCTTCTCCCCCATATTTTCTGTATATGTGGGGCTCAGAATCCAAAATTTGTCACAGATAACATATTAATATTATACAGCATTCAGTTCTTCAATTGCTTATTCATCTATTGCCTACAGGTGTGACTCCAAAATCAACTGTCAAGATTTCCCAGTATACGACTCCAAGATCTGCCAATAAGGCTTTGCTTCAGAATTGTAGAGAGATCTGTATTTTAAAGCAAGGCACATCAAGTATGTCCAAAGCCGTTCCACCTTTTCCAGATCCCAAAGTATTTCCAGATCCTGCTAGTACTGATCACATTGGCTCCACATCTGAACAAAGGTATGCAACTAAACTGGCCCTTTGCTTTGGGCAGTGCAGGAATAACAACCCTTTTGGGGAGAGCCAGTGGAGCCTCACAGCACTATAATAGCTTTTGGGTTGTGTGAAAAATCATGGGGTTTTTCACAGCAAAATATTTCTTCAGCATTCAGTGTACAGAACATAATTCTTGCATAAGGAGCTGGGGCTTTGGAGCAAATCTTGTATGCCACCCCGAGTCTTCGGAGAGGGGCAGCATACAAATCTAAATAATAATAATAATAATAATAATAATAATAATAATAATAATAACAACAACAACAACAACAACAACAACAACAACAACAACAACAACAATAATGGTTGTTTTCTTCTTTTAAGCCAGAAACCTCTTTCTGCATTTTAGCAATCCAAACTAAATTCTTAAGGCCTCCATCGTTCATTTAAAAATATACCGAATATACCTGAAACAGTGATTGTAATTTTTCTGCTGCTGCTATATAACACGTAAAGTTTTAAACCTCCTGTTTCAGATTTCTAATCCTTCCAGCAATTATGTTAAACTTAATTTTTATTAATCATATGGCTGATATTTCCAATATGTTGAATAAAATAGAAAAGGTGGTGAGAATGCATTCATTCTTACAAATATGCTGGGAGAAATTAATATTCATTTTAGATTACAGTGATCCCCCAGGTATTGCTATCCCGATCATTGCGAAACGGCTATATGGCGATTTTTGAACCCGGAAGTAAAAACACCATCTGCGCATTTTTTTCTATGGGCACGCATGCGTAGATGGCGCCGGGCAGATCAGCTGCTGGGCGGCTTCCCTGGGTCTTCCCCCTCTTGCTGGCAGGAGGGCGAAGCCCCCCCCAGCACCCGCTCGCCCGCCGTTCGCCCGGCCACCCACCGCTCGCCGCTCACCCGCCCTTTGCCCGGCCACCCGCCGTTCGCCGCTCGCCCACCCTTCGCCCGGCCACCCGCCGTTCGTCGTTCGCCCGCCGTTCACCCGGCCACCCGCCCTTCGCCCGCCCTTCGCCCGGCTCGCCCGCCCTTCGCCCGGCTTGGGGGCTCGGAGGTTGCTGGAAAGCCCCCCCAGGCCGGCTCCGATCTTTTAAAACAGGCGCGCCGCTTCTCCGCTGACCCCTGGCGAACTTCCCCGCTTTAGGAGTCAGCGAAGAAGCCGCGCGCCTGTTTTAAAAGATCGGAGCCGGCCTGGGGGGGCTTTCCAGCAAACCCTGAGCCCGGGTTGGGGGCTCGGGGGTTGCTGGAGAGCCCCCCCAGGCCGGCTCCGATCTTTTAAAACAGGCACGCTGCTTCTCCGCTGACTCCTGGCGAACTTCCCCACTTTAGGAGTCAGCGGACAAGCGGCGCGCCTGTTTTAAAAGATCGGAGCCGGCCTGGGGGGGGGGCTTTCCCTTTCAGTTGGGAAGCCGCGCGGCTTCCCAACTGAGTCCCGAAGTCAAAGGCGAACTTCAGGACTCAGTTGGGAAGCCGCGCGGCTGATTTAAAACGTCGCCGCCGGCATGTCCCGAAGCCAAACAAACCCGGGTGGCCGGGCGAGCAGCGAGCGAACGGCGGGTGGCCGGGCGAAGGGCGGGCAAGCGGTGGGCGCGGCAGCAGCGAGGAGTTTGCGTGGGCGGCGGGGAAACCCCAATATTCGGCTCCTCGTTACTGCGGCGGAAATAAAAACACCACCTGCGCATGCGCAGATGGTGTTTTTACTTCCGCAGCGCTACTTCGCGCAAAACCGATCATTGCGAGGGGTCCTGGAATGGAACCCTCGCAATGATCGGGATCACTGTATAGCATTTGTGCTAGCCTATTTGATCTGTTGCCTGTTGAGTGATTTCTTTCAGCCAATCCCTTATTTTGTGCCATTATTTCCTAACTTTAAGGTATGTCCACCCCATATGGTAGAAGGTACCCTGTTTATACCCGCACTTTCAGAATTCAGGCAAACAGTTGGGTACATTTTGGCCAATCTTGCTGGAGGTAGATGCCAATAGTAAAACATCTTGTAAATGTTTTCCTTATAGGTTGACAACTTTGTTAATTTATATTTTTTACCCCATAATTTTCCCAATGGTCTAATTCAATACTATATCCAAAATTTCTGGCCCAACTTATTGTTGTCTCTTTCATAGTTTTTCTTCCATTTTGAATCTTAGGAATAGGTTATAAACTTTTGTAACCATTTTCCCCCTTTTCCCTAATAATGTCTTTATCTATTTCTCATTGTTTTCCATAAATACTGTATTGTTCTAATAACCGTACTTGGATCTGTTGCCTGTTGTATTTCACTTTTCTCTTTACAAAAAAGACCTCTTGGTCTATTATACTATTTCTGTTATATGCTTCTATATAAGAAACATATATGTTATATGCTTGTTATATGTTATATGCTTCTTATATGCTGAGTCTTGATTAAAATGCCTTGTCTTTTCTTGTGTGATATTTGAAACACTCCAACCTCCTTGTTGCCCAAGGCTTCTTTCTTTGGCTATCATGCTAGCTTGGTTCCTATAGCGACTTGATTTGGGGGATATTTTTTTCCCCACTTCAGTTTTCCCTTAGCTCCTCAAGTTCTCTTCCCCATAAGTTAAGTACACTGAATCTTCTTCAAGCCGTATCTTGCTAATACACATACGGTATTCGTTTTGATTTTGAATAACGTTGAAACAGTTATTCTATGGGACAAAATTTTAATTCAAGAAGCTTGAAAGGAAAATAATTTCAAGGATAAAGTGTGGCCTGTGATTTTCCCAGATACATTTTACATCCTCTGGGCAACTGAAGGAATAGAAGTTGTGAATAGCAACTTGAACAGCCCAACAGTCAATCCTAATATTCTTCACCAGTGATAATAGCAACAGCACTTAGACTTCACAGTGCTTTACAGCTCTCTCTAAGCGTTTTACAGTCAGCATATTACCCCCCAACAATTGGGGTCCTCATTTTACCAACCTCGGAAAGATGGAAGGCTGAGTCAACCTTGAGCCTATGGGATTCAAACTGCCAAATAATCTTACCTGTAGGCTACTCGTTGATACCGGTGGGCACAATGGGAATAGAAAGCTTGACTAATTAGGTTTTATGCTGTGATGTTTCTATGCATTGTATTGTTGTATCCAAGTTGAGGATTTGCAAGTTAAAAAGGTTTTAGGAACTGGGGAGTAATATTGTTTCAAATGTGCATCTCTTTGTTTTTGTTTATTTTCTCCAGTGGCGATCAAGCAACAGAGGAACCGTGTGCTAGAACAGGGGAAGCAGAAATAACAACTGTAAGTATTACAGTTACAGAAATGGCTAAATGTGTCTTTTTCTTTGATTTCTTGGTGAAGCTATTTTCTAAGGAAGCTTGCTGTGCTTTTTAACACTTAATTATTGTTTTTTTAATATAAGAAAGGGGTGAGGGTAGGTAACCTGGTCCCCTTTAGTTTTGTTCTTCAACCTTTCTCTTCCTCAAATAGGTGGAAGACATAACTAAAAAATTTGAGAACTTGAAGAAACTTGAAGCGAATGGTTGGCAAATGGTGGATGATGTTCAGCCCCACAAACCTGCCAAGGTATGAAAAACTCTTTGCTGGCTCTGCTTTTAGGGGATGATTTTTTGCTTGGACCAGATTCCTTATGGGACCGCCTTCTGCCGCATGAGTCCCAGCGACCGGTCAGGTCTCACAGAGTCGGCCTTCTCCAGGTCCCATCAACTAGACAATGTCGCCTGGCGGGGCCTAGGGGAAGAGCCTTCTCTGTGGGGGCTCCGGCCCTCTGGAACCAGTTCCCCCCAGAGATTTGTACCGCCCCCCGCCTCCTTGACTTCCACAACAGTTTGTAGATCCACTTGTGCCAACTGGCCTGTGGACATTAGACATCAGCCCTTGCCGATGAATGGAATGTATGTTTGTTTGTCAGAATGAGTGACTGGGGTTTTTTTTTAAATAAATTGGGGTTTTAGATTGGTTAGTTTAGTTTTAAAAATTGGATTTAGGATATTTTGTATTGTTACTTATATGCTGTAAGCCACCCCAAGTCCTCAGAGAGGGGCGGCATATAAATCCAATAATAAATAAATTACTGAGACTATTTCTGAAAGGCAACTTTATTGAGTGATTTAGGCAATTGCACAAAAAAGTACAAAAGTTTCTCATGGAGCAGAATTTTACTAAACTTAAGCTACCTGTTCATCTTCTGAGAACTGTAACTCCTGTAACCAAGTCCGAGAACCAAGGATGCACAGCAATTCAGATTTAAAAAATTGGAAAATATGATTTGTAAGGGCATGGGCATATTTGCTGTATCTGTCAGGTGGTGTTTTTTGAATGACTGCCTTTTCCTAAATTGGCATTGGTATCTGTAGAGCCCCAGACATTAAAGTACTGGTGCCTCATTAATGTAGATTGATACTATCTTGGAATTCTGTCAGCATTGTTTGAACTCTGAAAGGCACAGCTTCTTTAAGGAGGTGACCTCAGGTGCCATGAACATACCCATGCCTAGCCTTACTGAGCATATATGCCTGAAACAATCAAATATTGCTTTTCTGCCTCCTTTGCCTCTTCACTATTGAATTATTTGGAGTGGAGATGCAACTTACTGTACTTTATAAAACATTATACATCTTGATGGCTAATTAATTGCATTGCCACCCATATTTAAGCTGACCCTTAACTGTAGTGAAGCATCCCTTTGTTTTCCAACTTTCTTTTTTGTAGCCAATTCCTGGCTTTTGGGCTACTTTGGGCTTTCTTTTTAATGCATTCTTCCCCCCCCCCTTCACCCATTTTCCTGTAAGCACCAACAGTTTTCTTCTTGTAAACAAATAGGTACATTGATCATTGGGATTTTGCTCTAAACTTCTAATATCTGACATCTGACATTTTATATTTTCAGTGAATTTTAAAGTGTTTATAGACCCATAGCTGATCCTTAGGTTGCTAGCCCTGACATTCTTGAGTTTTGCTAGCTGCTAAGAATAGGTTGACACTGTGTAGAATCTGATAGGGAACTGAATAATTCAATATTCGGTGCTGATTGTATCAGTATTATAGTCAGTGTCAGATGGGTGAAGCCATCTTATATCATAGTTTATCATTAGAGGGCTTAGTACTGGACATCTTTGTGCGTCAGAAAGTAGGGTTTGGTAAATATACCATGGCAAGCAGTTCCAACTTTGGAATTGTAATATATTTTTTATTTGGGGGGGGGGGAAACCCTGGTTTTTTTGGTTCTATTTGCTACTATTCTACAGTATTGCCTCAGTAGTCAGGAGAGGTGTTGGCAGAGGAATATGTCCTGTTGGAGGTATATTTTAACTTTCATATAGTGCAGTTCTGAGTCAGAACCTCAACATCTGACAACCCGAAATAGAAGTAACCTTTTTTTTATTTCCTACCTGAAACATGTCTTCTCTGGTTAGATATCCTTTGGCAGAGACAAACCGTTTGGATTGGGAGGCACGTCTGAAATTTTGAAAATATATTTGGGGCCTCCAATTATGGATTGGGACAGAGTCACACATTAATTCAATGGCTGCAATGAATGAAGTGCCACTCACAAAACTGATTTTCCCAGAAATCAAACTGTTGTTGGCTGTTCTTTACTACTTTATCATCTATCTAAGCAGGAGGCCATACTTCCTAACAAAGCTGTCGGCAAAGATTTTCGGTTTTAAATTGATTGTGAATGGTTTTTACATGTTTTTAACTTTCTTTTATTGGATTATTTTTTTAACCTGTTGTGAGTTGTCCAGAGTTGGTTAAATGAGTTGGGTGGTTGTACAATTGTAATAATAATAGGATCAGGAGCATAGGGTTTTGTTTTTATTTTCTTTGGATCATATGCCCTATACCAGTGTTTTGTTATGCTGGCAACTTGAAGATTTTGGTTGAGTAAGGAACTTTGGAAGTTGAAGTCCACACATCTTCAAGTTTCCACAGTTCAGGAAACTGTGCCCCATACTCTGTAGACTACTGAAGATTGTACTCCAATGTCTTGATGATGTGATGTTTATCCATCGTGTTTGAGGAGGACCTTGACATCTAGTGGGTTGTGAGCTGTACACGATGTGTCCACAAGTGGCTGGTAAGGCCTATACGGGCACAAAACTTCTGCCACATGTTGGGCAGGCATGTATGGGCACCATTGTCACAGCATTTGCATTTGCAGCCCTGGCTTTGCAGGGTGCTCGCTTCTCTACTGCTCTGAATGTTCTTCTGGCCTCCGATAGCCTTGGTGGATCAGCATGCGCCATGTTGGTCGATGTTGTGCCAGGGTTTCACAGGAGGTGGTGGTGATATCGAGGGACTTGAAGGAGGCTTTCAACGGGTCTTTGTATTGCTTCCTTTGTCCCACATGTGATCACTTTCCTTGAGCAGCTCACCACAGAGGAGCTATTTAAGGATGCGATGGTCTGGCATCCTAGCAACATTGCCCAGTGTGTCTGGGCTTTCAACAGCAGGATGGGAATTGATGGCAGGCCTGTTTTGGAAAGGACCTCAGTGTCAGGCGCCTTATCCTGCCACCAGATCCTCAGAATTCTACAGAGGCAGGTCATGTGGAAGTGGTTCAATTGCCTAGCATGCCTCCTGTATACAGTCCAAGTCTCACTGGCATAGAACAGGGTAGTTAGCACTATTTATTTATTTGATTTGATTTGTATGCCGCCCCTCTCCGAAGACTCGGGGCAGCTAACAACAATATAAAAAGACAATGTAAACAAATCTAATATTAAAAACAATCTAAAAAACCCCAATTTAAAGAACCACTCATACATACAAGCATACCATGTATAAATTCTATAAGCCTAGGGGGAAGCGAAATTTCAAACTATTGCTTGATAGACTTTGAGCTTTGTAGCTAGGCTGATTCCACGTCGGTTCCACACGTTGGTCATTAGTCTGCCAAATGCAGAGCTTGCCTTGGCGATTCTGCAGTTGACCTCAATATCAATTGTCACTACACTGGAGAGGGTGCTGCCAAGGCATGTAAATTGGATGTCATTGGGTCTATCATGATATAGGCAGGATCTCTAGAGAGGTCTGGTTGCATTCCTTCCCTGTGCCCTGAGTTTTTGAAGGCTGGGGATTATCAGCTTTGTCAAGGTATTTTTTGATTTCCAGAAAAAGCCCATCCTTCGGAGGACAGCCAAAGCAGCAGGGGGGTCTGCCGAAAGCAGAGCAGCCAGAAAAAGCCTTGCGTCTCTAAAAGCAGCCATGAAGAACAAGGCAAAAGAAGGGTTGGCAGCACAGGCTTCAGGCCAAGGAGCAGAACGGATATTTGATGGAGGGTTTTTCAGAATTGAATCTCCTGCCAAACCCTTTCCAGGTCAGTCCAGATTCCAGACCACGGCCTTTGTACAAGAATATATGTACTGTATTATGACAATTATTGCAGTAGCTACACCTTGCTGACTCCGCATGAGTTTCTGGTAGTTTACAACATGTTCTGTCGGGCTCTCTCCTCCCAAAAATTCACAGATACAAATTTCAGACACACACACACACACACACGTTTGAAAATTCAAAACAATGTTCTTTATAATGAAAATTCACTTAAACTAAGCCCTCTTTTGGTATAGCAAAGAGCACAGGTCTCCAAACAAACTGGTAGTTTGTACAAGTCCCTTATCAGTTTTGTGAAACTTAGCTTGCAGCTGTGAGGCAATTCGCAGTCCTTCTTTCACAAAGTGAAACACACTTTGCTCTGGTTTAGTTTCAAAGCGGGGGAAAATCAGCACACAAAAGGTCAAAGTCAGTAAAGCAGTCATGAAACACAATGATCAGATAATCCTCCACAATGGCCATACCCACAGGCTGCTATTTATAGCAGCCTCACTAATTACCACAGCCCCACCCAACCACAGGTGGCCTCATTTTCTTTGATAATAATCTCTCAGTTGTTGTTGCCCATGCATCGCTCTCCGCATGCGTGGCTGTATCATTAACTCTTGTTCTGAATCCAAGGAGGAGCTAGATAATTGATCTCCTTCTGAGCTGTCTGCCACACTCTCCTCCTCACTGTCACTCATGTCTTCTTGGTCAGAGGAGCCTTCATCTTCAGATTCCACCGGGGGCAAAACAGGCCTGCAGCATGTGGATGTCTCCCCCACATCCACAGTCCTTGGGGCAGGAGCTGGGCCAGAGCTAACCACAACAACAACATATCCACACCACCATGAAACTATTCATTTCGTTTCACTGTTCAGGTTCTGCAGCATTAAACATTAAAAGCTTTCTGTTTCACTGTTTTCCTCAAGAACATTAATAAGATGCCAAACAGCTTTTTGAGAGCAAATTATGCCATAAAGAAATATTCCATAAGAAATATCACCTCATAGTCCACCTTTCCTGAAACCCACGTGGGGTGGGCAATCCTTAGCCACCTCTACTTAGGACATAAAATATTGGATAAATTGATTGTAGTTGGAGGAAGCAGTTAGGTGACCAAACAATGGCGCTTCACAGATAACATTCTGATTGGATTCAAAATCCAATTGACAACAAGCACAATGCCACAACAACATTGTTGTATGATTATGCCATCCAACAGTATGTAGCCTTCTACATTTTATATCATTTGTCGCCTCCCTAATACATATATTATTTTTTAATATTTTGTTTTATATTGTTTTGGTTAGCCTCTTTGAGATCCTGGGTGTGGATGAAGTATTCCACCCCACCCACTCCCTGGTCCATGATAGTGAATCTATGTCATGAATCATAGACTTAATGAAGCATAGTGGATGAATACCAGCAGATGATATGGCTCCCCAAATCAGCACATACTGTGGAAATGTTACACTGGACCTCAAGCATCTTGCAGAGTGTGCCTCTCTGTATGTGTGTACACACAAATTCATGCACCCATTCATATGTCAAGCATTTGGCATCCTTCTCCCCCATATTTTCTGTATATGTGGGGCTCAGAATCCAAAATTTGTCACAGATAACATATTAATATTATACAGCATTCAGTTCTTCAATTGCTTATTCATCTATTGCCTACAGGTGTGACTCCAAAATCAACTGTCAAGATTTCCCAGTATACGACTCCAAGATCTGCCAATAAGGCTTTGCTTCAGAATTGTAGAGAGATCTGTATTTTAAAGCAAGGCACATCAAGTATGTCCAAAGCCGTTCCACCTTTTCCAGATCCCAAAGTATTTCCAGATCCTGCTAGTACTGATCACATTGGCTCCACATCTGAACAAAGGTATGCAACTAAACTGGCCCTTTGCTTTGGGCAGTGCAGGAATAACAACCCTTTTGGGGAGAGCCAGTGGAGCCTCACAGCACTATAATAGCTTTTGGGTTGTGTGAAAAATCATGGGGTTTTTCACAGCAAAATATTTCTTCAGCATTCAGTGTACAGAACATAATTCTTGCATAAGGAGCTGGGGCTTTGGAGCAAATCTTGTATGCCACCCCGAGTCTTCGGAGAGGGGCAGCATACAAATCTAAATAATAATAATAATAATAATAATAATAATAATAATAATAATAATAACAACAACAACAACAACAACAACAACAACAACAACAACAATAATGGTTGTTTTCTTCTTTTAAGCCAGAAACCTCTTTCTGCATTTTAGCAATCCAAACTAAATTCTTAAGGCCTCCATCGTTCATTTAAAAATATACCGAATATACCTGAAACAGTGATTGTAATTTTTCTGCTGCTGCTATATAACACGTAAAGTTTTAAACCTCCTGTTTCAGATTTCTAATCCTTCCAGCAATTATGTTAAACTTAATTTTTATTAATCATATGGCTGATATTTCCAATATGTTGAATAAAATAGAAAAGGTGGTGAGAATGCATTCATTCTTACAAATATGCTGGGAGAAATTAATATTCATTTTAGATTACAGTGATCCCCCAGGTATTGCTATCCCGATCATTGCGAAACGGCTATATGGCGATTTTTGAACCCGGAAGTAAAAACACCATCTGCGCATTTTTTTCTATGGGCACGCATGCGTAGATGGCGCCGGGCAGATCAGCTGCTGGGCGGCTTCCCTGGGTCTTCCCCCTCTTGCTGGCAGGAGGGCGAAGCCCCCCCCAGCACCCGCTCGCCCGCCGTTCGCCCGGCCACCCACCGCTCGCCGCTCACCCGCCCTTTGCCCGGCCACCCGCCGTTCGCCGCTCGCCCACCCTTCGCCCGGCCACCCGCCGTTCGTCGTTCGCCCCGCCGTTCACCCGGCCACCCGCCCTTCGCCCGCCCTTCGCCCGGCTCGCCCGCCCTTCGCCCGGCTTGGGGGCTCGGAGGTTGCTGGAAAGCCCCCCCAGGCCGGCTCCGATCTTTTAAAACAGGCGCGCCGCTTCTCCGCTGACCCCTGGCGAACTTCCCCGCTTTAGGAGTCAGCGAAGAAGCCGCGCGCCTGTTTTAAAAGATCGGAGCCGGCCTGGGGGGGCTTTCCAGCAAACCCTGAGCCCGGGTTGGGGGCTCGGGGGTTGCTGGAGAGCCCCCCCAGGCCGGCTCCGATCTTTTAAAACAGGCACGCTGCTTCTCCGCTGACTCCTGGCGAACTTCCCCACTTTAGGAGTCAGCGGACAAGCGGCGCGCCTGTTTTAAAAGATCGGAGCCGGCCTGGGGGGGGGCTTTCCCTTTCAGTTGGGAAGCCGCGCGGCTTCCCAACTGAGTCCCGAAGTCAAAGGCGAACTTCAGGACTCAGTTGGGAAGCCGCGCGGCTGATTTAAAACGTCGCCGCCGGCATGTCCCGAAGCCAAACGAACCCGGGTGGCCGGGCGAGCAGCGAGCGAACGGCGGGTGGCCGGGCGAAGGGCAGGCAAGCGGCGGGCGCGGCAGCAGCGAGGAGTTTGCGTGGGCGGCGGGGAAACCCCAATATTCGGCTCCTCGTTACTGCGGCGGAAATAAAAACACCACCTGCGCATGCGCAGATGGTGTTTTTACTTCCGCAGCGCTACTTCGCGCAAAACCGATCATTGCGAGGGGTCCTGGAATGGAACCCTCGCAATGATCGGGGATCACTGTATAGCATTTGTGCTAGCCTATTTGATCTGTTGCCTGTTGAGTGATTTCTTTCAGCCAATCCCTTATTTTGTGCCATTATTTCCTAACTTTAAGGTATGTCCACCCCATATGGTAGAAGGTACCCTGTTTATACCCGCACTTTCAGAATTCAGGCAAACAGTTGGGTACATTTTGGCCAATCTTGCTGGAGGTAGATGCCAATAGTAAAACATCTTGTAAATGTTTTCCTTATAGGTTGACAACTTTGTTAATTTATATTTTTTACCCCATAATTTTCCCAATGGTCTAATTCAATACTATATCCAAAATTTCTGGCCCAACTTATTGTTGTCTCTTTCATAGTTTTTCTTCCATTTTGAATCTTAGGAATAGGTTATAAACTTTTGTAACCATTTTCCCCCTTTTCCCTAATAATGTCTTTATCTATTTCTCATTGTTTTCCATAAATACTGTATTGTTCTAATAACCGTACTTGGATCTGTTGCCTGTTGTATTTCACTTTTCTCTTTACAAAAAAGACCTCTTGGTCTATTATACTATTTCTGTTATATGTTTCTATATAAGAAACATATATGTTATATGCTTGTTATATGTTATATGCTTCTTATATGCTGAGTCTTGATTAAAATGCCTTGTCTTTTCTTGTGTGATATTTGAAACACTCCAACCTCCTTGTTGCCCAAGGCTTCTTTCTTTGGCTATCATGCTAGCTTGGTTCCTATAGCGACTTGATTTGGGGGATATTTTTTTCCCCACTTCAGTTTTCCCTTAGCTCCTCAAGTTCTCTTCCCCATAAGTTAAGTACACTGAATCTTCTTCAAGCCGTATCTTGCTAATACACATACGGTATTCGTTTTGATTTTGAATAACGTTGAAACAGTTATTCTATGGGACAAAATTTTAATTCAAGAAGCTTGAAAGGAAAATAATTTCAAGGATAAAGTGTGGCCTGTGATTTTCCCAGATACATTTTACATCCTCTGGGCAACTGAAGGAATAGAAGTTGTGAATAGCAACTTGAACAGCCCAACAGTCAATCCTAATATTCTTCACCAGTGATAATAGCAACAGCACTTAGACTTCACAGTGCTTTACAGCTCTCTCTAAGCGTTTTACAGTCAGCATATTACCCCCAACAATTGGGGTCCTCATTTTACCAACCTCGGAAAGATGGAAGGCTGAGTCAACCTTGAGCCTATGGGATTCAAACTGCCAAATAATCTTACCTGTAGGCTACTCGTTGATACCGGTGGGCACAATGGGAATAGAAAGCTTGACTAATTAGGTTTTATGCTGTGATGTTTCTATGCATTGTATTGTTGTATCCAAGTTGAGGATTTGCAAGTTAAAAAGGTTTTAGGAACTGGGGAGTAATATTGTTTCAAATGTGCATCTCTTTGTTTTTGTTTATTTTCTCCAGTGGCGATCAAGCAACAGAGGAACCGTGTGCTAGAACAGGGGAAGCAGAAATAACAACTGTAAGTATTACAGTTACAGAAATGGCTAAATGTGTCTTTTTCCTTGATTTCTTGGTGAAGCTATTTTCTAAGGAAGCTTGCTGTGCTTTTTAACACTTAATTATTGTTTTTTTAATGTAAGAAAGGGGTGAGGGTAGGTAACCTGGTCCCCTTTAGTTTTGTTCTTCAACCTTTCTCTTCCTCAAATAGGTGGAAGACATAACTAAAAAATTTGAGAACTTGAAGAAACTTGAAGCGAATGGTTGGCAAATGGTGGATGATGTTCAGCCCCACAAACCTGCCAAGGTATGAAAAACTCTTTGCTGGCTCTGCTTTTAGGGGATGATTTTTTGCTTGGACCAGATTCCTTATGGGACCGCCTTCTGCCGCATGAGTCCCAGCGACCGGTCAGGTCTCACAGAGTCGGCCTTCTCCAGGTCCCATCAACTAGACAATGTCGCCTGGCGGGGCCTAGGGGAAGAGCCTTCTCTGTGGGGGCTCCGGCCCTCTGGAACCAGTTCCCCCCAGAGATTTGTACCGCCCCCCGCCTCCTTGACTTCCACAACAGTTTGTAGATCCACTTGTGCCAACTGGCCTGTGGACATTAGACATCAGCCCTTGCCGATGAATGGAATGTATGTTTGTTTGTCAGAATGAGTGACTGGGTTTTTTTTTTTTAAATAAATTGGGGTTTTAGATTGGTTAGTTTAGTTTTAAAAATTGGATTTAGGATATTTTGTATTGTTACTTATATGCTGTAAGCCACCCCAAATCCTCAGAGAGGGGCGGCATATAAATCCAATAATAAATAAATTACTGAGACTATTTCTGAAAGGCAACTTTATTGAGTGATTTAGGCAATTGCACAAAAAAGTACAAAAGTTTCTCATGGAGCAGAATTTTACTAAACTTAAGCTACCTGTTCATCTTCTGAGAACTGTAACTCCTGTAACCAAGTCCGAGAACCAAGGATGCACAGCAATTCAGATTTAAAAAATTGGAAAATATGATTTGTAAGGGCATGGGCATATTTGCTGTATCTGTCAGGTGGTGTTTTTTGAATGACTGCCTTTTCCTAAATTGGCATTGGTATCTGTAGAGCCCCAGACATTAAAGTACTGGTGCCTCATTAATGTAGATTGATACTATCTTGGAATTCTGTCAGCATTGTTTGAACTCTGAAAGGCACAGCTTCTTTAAGGAGGTGACCTCAGGTGCCATGAACATACCCATGCCTAGCCTTACTGAGCATATATGCCTGAAACAATCAAATATTGCTTTTCTGCCTCCTTTGCCTCTTCACTATTGAATTATTTGGAGTGGAGATGCAACTTACTGTACTTTATAAAACATTATACATCTTGATGGCTAATTAATTGCATTGCCACCCATATTTAAGCTGACCCTTAACTGTAGTGAAGCATCCCTTTGTTTTCCAACTTTCTTTTTTGTAGCCAATTCCTGGCTTTTGGGCTACTTTGGGCTTTCTTTTTAATGCATTCTTCCCCCCCCCTTCACCCATTTTCCTGTAAGCACCAACAGTTTTCTTCTTGTAAACAAATAGGTACATTGATCATTGGGATTTTGCTCTAAACTTCTAATATCTGACATCTGACATTTTATATTTTCAGTGAATTTTAAAGTGTTTATAGACCCATAGCTGATCCTTAGGTTGCTAGCCCTGACATTCTTGACTTTTGCTAGCTGCTAAGAATAGGTTGACACTGTGTAGAATCTGATAGGGAACTGAATAATTCAATATTCGGTGCTGATTGTATCAGTATTATAGTCAGTGTCAGATGGGTGAAGCCATCTTATATCATAGTTTATCATTAGAGGGCTTAGTACTGGACATCTTTGTGCGTCAGAAAGTAGGGTTTGGTAAATATACCATGGCAAGCAGTTCCAACTTTGGAATTGTAATATATTTTTTATTTGGGGGGGGGGGGAAACCCTGGTTTTTTTGGTTCTATTTGCTACTATTCTACAGTATTGCCTCAGTAGTCAGGAGAGGTGTTGGCAGAGGAATATGTCCTGTTGGAGGTATATTTTAACTTTCATATAGTGCAGTTCTGAGTCAGAACCTCAACATCTGACAACCCGAAATAGAAGTAACCTTTTTTTATTTCCTACCTGAAACATGTCTTCTCTGGTTAGATATCCTTTGGCAGAGACAAACCGTTTGGATTGGGAGGCACGTCTGAAATTTTGAAAATATATTTGGGGCCTCCAATTATGGATTGGGACAGAGTCACACATTAATTCAATGGCTGCAATGAATGAAGTGCCACTCACAAAACTGATTTTCCCAGAAATCAAACTGTTGTTGGCTGTTCTTTACTACTTTATCATCTATCTAAGCAGGAGGCCATACTTCCTAACAAAGCTGTCGGCAAAGATTTTCGGTTTTAAATTGATTGTGAATGGTTTTTACATGTTTTTAACTTTCTTTTATTGGATTATTTTTTTAACCTGTTGTGAGTTGTCCAGAGTTGGTTAAATGAGTTGGGTGGTTGTACAATTGTAATAATAATAGGATCAGGAGCATAGGGTTTTGTTTTTATTTTCTTTGGATCATATGCCCTATACCAGTGTTTTGTTATGCTGGCAACTTGAAGATTTTGGTTGAGTAAGGAACTTTGGGAGTTGAAGTCCACACATCTTCAAGTTTCCACAGTTCAGGAAACTGTGCCCCATACTCTGTAGACTACTGAAGATTGTACTCCAATGTCTTGATGATGTGATGTTTATCCATCGTGTTTGAGGAGGACCTTGACATCTAGTGGGTTGTGAGCTGTACACGATGTGTCCACAAGTGGCTGGTAAGGCCTATACGGGCACAAAACTTCTGCCACATGTTGGGCAGGCATGTATGGGCACCATTGTCACAGCATTTGCATTTGCAGCCCTGGCTTTGCAGGGTGCTCGCTTCTCTACTGCTCTGAATGTTCTTCTGGCCTCCGATAGCCTTGGTGGATCAGCATGCGCCATGTTGGTCGATGTTGTGCCAGGGTTTCACAGGAGGTGGTGGTGATATCGAGGGACTTGAAGGAGGCTTTCAACGGGTCTTTGTATTGCTTCCTTTGTCCCACATGTGATCACTTTCCTTGAGCAGCTCACCACAGAGGAGCTATTTAAGGATGCGATGGTCTGGCATCCTAGCAACATTGCCCAGTGTGTCTGGGCTTTCAACAGCAGGATGGGAATTGATGGCAGGCCTGTTTTGGAAAGGACCTCAGTGTCAGGCGCCTTATCCTGCCACCAGATCCTCAGAATTCTACAGAGGCAGGTCATGTGGAAGTGGTTCAATTGCCTAGCATGCCTCCTGTATACAGTCCAAGTCTCACTGGCATAGAACAGGGTAGTTAGCACTATTTATTTATTTGATTTGATTTGATTTGATTTGTATGCCGCCCCTCTCCGAAGACTCGGGGCAGCTAACAACAATATAAAAAGACAATGTAAACAAATCTAATATTAAAAACAATCTAAAAAACCCCAATTTAAAGAACCACTCATACATACAAGCATACCATGTATAAATTCTATAAGCCTAGGGGGAAGCGAAATTTCAAACTATTGCTTGGTAGACTTTGAGCTTTGTAGCTAGGCTGATTCCACGTCGGTTCCACACGTTGGTCATTAGTCTGCCAAATGCAGAGCTTGCCTTGGCGATTCTGCAGTTGACCTCAATATCAATTGTCACTACACTGGAGAGGGTGCTGCCAAGGCATGTAAATTGGATGTCATTGGGTCTATCATGATATAGGCAGGATCTCTAGAGAGGTCTGGTTGCATTCCTTCCCTGTGCCCTGAGTTTTTGAAGGCTGGGGATTATCAGCTTTGTCAAGGTATTTTTTGATTTCCAGAAAAAGCCCATCCTTCGGAGGACAGCCAAAGCAGCAGGGGGGTCTGCCGAAAGCAGAGCAGCCAGAAAAAGCCTTGCGTCTCTAAAAGCAGCCATGAAGAACAAGGCAAAAGAAGGGTTGGCAGCACAGGCTTCAGGCCAAGGAGCAGAACGGATATTTGATGGAGGGTTTTTCAGAATTGAATCTCCTGCCAAACCCTTTCCAGGTCAGTCCAGATTCCAGACCACGGCCTTTGCACAAGAATATATGTACTGTATTATGACAATTATTGCAGTAGCTACACCTTGCTGACTCCGCATGAGTTTCTGGTAGTTTACAACATGTTCTGTCGGGCTCTCTCCTCCCAAAAATTCACAGATACAAATTTCAGACACACACACACACACACGTTTGAAAATTCAAAACAATGTTCTTTATAATGAAAATTCACTTAAACTAAGCCCTCTTTTGGTATAGCAAAGAGCACAGGTCTCCAAACAAACTGGTAGTTTGTACAAGTCCCTTATCAGTTCTGTGAAACTTAGCTTGCAGCTGTGAGGCAATTCGCAGTCCTTCTTTCACAAAGTGAAACACACTTTGCTCTGGTTTAGTTTCAAAGCGGGGGAAAATCAGCACACAAAAGGTCGAAGTCAGTAAAGCAGTCATGAAACACAATGATCAGATAATCCTCCACAATGGCCAAACCCACAGGCTGCTATTTATAGCAGCCTCACTAATTACCACAGCCCCACCCAACCACAGGTGGCCTCATTTTCTTTGATAATAATCTCTCAGTTGTTGTTGCCCATGCATCGCTCTCCGCATGCGTGGCTGTATCATTAACTCTTGTTCTGAATCCAAGGAGGAGCTAGATAATTGATCTCCTTCTGAGCTGTCTGCCACACTCTCCTCCTCACTGTCACTCATGTCTTCTTGGTCAGAGGAGCCTTCATCTTCAGATTCCACCGGGGGCAAAACAGGCCTGCAGCATGTGGATGTCTCCCCCACATCCACAGTCCTTGGGGCAGGAGCTGGGCCAGAGCTAACCACAACAACAACATATCCACACCACCATGAAACTATTCATTTCGTTTCACTGTTCAGGTTCTGCAGCATTAAACATTAAAAGCTTTCTGTTTCACTGTTTTCCTCAAGAACATTAATAAGATGCCAAACAGCTTTTTGAGAGCAAATTATGCTATAAAGAAATATTCCATAAGAAATATCACCTCATAGTCCACCTTTCCTGAAACCCACGTGAGGTGGGCAATCCTTAGCCACCTCTACTTAGAACATAAAATATTGGATAAATTGATTGTAGTTGGAGGAAGCAGTTAGGTGACCAAACAATGGCGCTTCACAGATAACATTCTGATTGGATTCAAAATCCAATTGACAACAAGCACAATGCCACAACAACATTGTTGTATGATTATGCCATCCAACAGTATGTAGCCTTCTACATTTTATATCATTTGTCGCCTCCCTAATACATATATTATTTTTTAATATTTTGTTTTATATTGTTTTGGTTAGCCTCTTTGAGATCCTGGGTGTGGATGAAGTATTCCACCCCACCCACTCCCTGGTCCATGATAGTGAATCTATGTCATGAATCATAGACTTAATGAAGCATAGTGGATGAATACCAGCAGATGATATGGCTCCCCAAATCAGCACATACTGTGGAAATGTTACACTGGACCTCAAGCATCTTGCAGAGTGTGCCTCTCTGTATGTGTGTACACACAAATTCATGCACACATTCATATGTCAAGCATTTGGCATCCTTCTCCCCCATATTTTCTGTATATGTGGGGCTCAGAATCCAAAATTTGTCACAGATAACATATTAATATTATACAGCATTCAGTTCTTCAATTGCTTATTCATCTATTGCCTACAGGTGTGACTCCAAAATCAACTGTCAAGATTTCCCAGTATACGACTCCAAGATCTGCCAATAAGGCTTTGCTTCAGAATTGTAGAGAGATCTGTATTTTAAAGCAAGGCACATCAAGTATGTCCAAAGCCGTTCCACCTTTTCCAGATCCCAAAGTATTTCCAGATCCTGCTAGTACTGATCACATTGGCTCCACATCTGAACAAAGGTATGCAACTAAACTGGCCCTTTGCTTTGGGCAGTGCAGGAATAACAACCCTTTTGGGGAGAGCCAGTGGAGCCTAACAGCACTATAATAGCTTTTGGGTTGTGTGAAAAATCATGGGGTTTTTCACAGCAAAATATTTCTTCAGCATTCAGTGTACAGAACATAATTCTTGCATAAGGAGCTGGGGCTTTGGAGCAAATCTTGTATGCCACCCCGAGTCTTCGGAGAGGGGCAGCATACAAATCTTAATAATAATAATAATAATAATAATAATAATAATAATAATAATAATAATAATAATAACAACCCACAACAACAACAACAACAACAACAACAACAACAACAACAATAATGGTTGTTTTCTTCTTTTAAGCCAGAAACCTCTTTCTGCATTTTAGCAATCCAAACTAAATTCTTAAGGCCTCCATCGTTCATTTAAAAATATACCGAATATACCTGAAACAGTGATTGTAATTTTTCTGCTGCTGATATATAACACGTAAAGTTTTAAACCTCCTGTTTCAGATTTCTAATCCTTCCAGCAATTATGTTAAACTTAATTTTTATTAATCATATGGCTGATATTTCCAATATGTTGAATAAAATAGAAAAGGTGGTGAGAATGCATTCATTCTTACAAATATGCTGGGAGAAATTAATATTCATTTTAGATTACAGTGATCCCCCAGGTATTGCTATCCCGATCATTGCGAAACGGCTATATGGCGATTTTTGAACCCGGAAGTAAAAACACCATCTGCGCATGCGCACCCTTTTTTTCTATGGGCACGCATGCGTAGATGGCGCCGGGCAGATCAGCTGCTGGGCGGCTTCCCTGGGTCTTCCCGCTCTTCCTGGCGGGAGGGCGAAGCCCCCCCCAGCACCCGCTCGCCCGCCGTTCGCCCGGCCACCCACCGTTCGCCGCTCGCCCGCCCTTTGCCCGGCCACCCGCCGTTCGCCGCTCGCCCGCCCTTCGCCCGGCCACCCGCCGTTCGCCCGCCGTTCGCCGTTCGCCCGCCGTTCACCCGGCCACCCGCCGTTCGCCCGCCGTTCGCCCGGCTCGCCCGCCCTTCGCCCGGCTCGCCCGCCCTTCGCTCGGCTTGGGGGCTCGGGGCTTGCTGGAAAGCCCCACCAGGCCGGCTCCAATCTTTTAAAACAGGCGCGCTGCTTCCCCGGTGACTCCTGGCGAACTTCCCCGCTTTAGGAGTCAGCGGACAAGCGGCGCGCCTGTTTTAAAAGATCGGAGCCGGCCTGGGGGGGGCTTTCCCTTTCATTTGGGAAGCCGCGCGGCTGATTTAAAACGTCGCCGCCGGCATGTCCCAAAGCCAAACGAACCTGGGTGGCCGGGCGAGCAGCGAGCGAAGGGCGGGTGGCCGGGCGAAGGGCGGGCAAGCAGCGGGCGCGGCAGCAGCGAGGAGTTTGCGTGGGCGGCGGGGAAACCCCAATCTTCGGCTCCTCGCTGCTGCGGCAGAAGTAAAAACACCATCTGCGCATGCGCAGATGGTGTTTTTACTTCCGCAGCGCTACTTCACGCAAAACCGATCATTGCGAGGGGTCCTGGAACGGAACCCTCGCAATGATCGGGGTTCACTGTATAGCATTTGTGCTAGCCTATTTGATCTGTTGCCTGTTGAGTGATTTCTTTCAGCCAATCCCTTATTTTGTGCCATTATTTCCAAACTTTAAGGTATGTCCACCCCATATGGTAGAAGGTACCCTGTTTATACCCACACTTTCAGAATTCAGGCAAACAGTTGGGTACATTTTGGCCAATCTTGCTGGAGGTAGATGCCAACAGTAAAACATCTTGTAAATGTTTTCCCTATAGGTTGACAACTTTGTTAATTTATATTTTTTACCCCATAATTTTCCCAATGGTCTAATTCAATACTATATCCAAAATTTCTGGCCCAACTTATTGTTGTCTCTTTCATAGTTTTTCTTCCATTTTGAATCTTAGGAATAGGTTATATACTTTTGTAACCATTTTCCCCCTTGTCCCTAATAATGTCTTTATCTATTTCTCATTGTTTTCCATAAATACTGTATTGTTCTAATTACCGTACTTGGATCTGTTGCCTGTTGTATTTCACTTTTCTCTTTACAAAAAAGACCTCTTGGTCTATTATACTATTTCTGTTATATGCTTCTATATAAGAAACATATATGTTATATGCTTCTTATATGTTATATGCTTCTTATATGCTGAGTCTTGATTAAAATGCCTTGTCTTTTCTTGTGTGATATTTGAAACACTCCAACCTCCTTGTTGCCCAAGGCTTCTTTCTTTGGCTATCATGCTAACTTGGTTCCTATAGCGACTTGATTTGGGGGATATTTTTTTCCCCTCTTCAGTTTTCCCTTAGCTCCTCCAGTTCTCTTCCCCATAAGTTAAGTACACTGAATCTTCTTCAAGCCGTATCTTGCTAATACACATACGGTATTCGTTTTGATTTTGAATAACGTTGAAACAGTTATTCTATGGGACAAAATTTTAATTCAAGAAGCTTGAAAGGAAAATAATTTCAAGGATAAAGTGTGGCCTGTGATTTTCCCAGATACATTTTACATCCTCTGGGCAACTGAAGGAATAGAAGTTGTGAATAGCAACTTGAACAGCCCAACAGTCAATCCTAATATTCTTCACCAGTGATAATAGCAATAGCACTTAGACTTCACAGTGCTTTACAGCTCTCTCTAAGCGTTTTACAGTCAGCATATTACCCCCCAACAATTGGGGTCCTCATTTTACCAACCTCAGAAAGATGGAAGGCTGAGTCAACCTTGAGCCTATGGGATTCAAACTGCCAAATAATCTTACCTGTAGGCTACTCGTTGATACCGGTGGGCACAATGGGAATAGAAAGCTTGACTAATTAGGTTTTATGCTGTGATGTTTCTATGCATTGTATTGTTGTATCCAAGTTGAGGATTTGCAAGTTAAAAAGGTTTTAGGAACTGGGGAGTAATATTGTTTCAAATGTGCATCTCTTTGTTTTTGTTTATTTTCTCCAGTGGCGATCAAGCAACAGAGGAACCGTGTGCTAGAACAGGGGAAGCAGAAATAACAACTGTAAGTATTACAGTTACAGAAATGGCTAAATGTGTCTTTTTCTTTGATTTCTTGGTGAAGCTATTTTCTAAGGAAGCTTGCTGTGCTTTTTAACACTTAATTATTGTTTTTTTAATGTAAGAAAGGGGTGAGGGTAGGTAACCTGGTCCCCTTTAGTTTTGTTCTTCAACCTTTCTCTTCCTCAAATAGGTAGAAGACATAACTAAACAATTTGAGAACTTGATGAAACTTGAAGCGAATGGTTGGCAAATGGTGGATGATGTTCAGCCCCACAAACCTGCCAAGGTATGAAAAACTCTTTGCTGGCTCTGCTTTTAGGGGATGATTTTTTGCTTGGACCAGATTCCTTATGGGACCGCCTTCTGCCGCATGAGTCCCAGCGACCGGTCAGGTCTCACAGAGTCGGCCTTCTCCAGGTCCCATCAACTAGACAAAGAATGATCCATCTTCATTCAAGGTCCTTGAACTTTCATCTTTGCTTCTGAATGCAGGTTGAAGAAGCAACCAGTTGTGACAGGAGCACATCCTCAAGTGACATGGATGCTTTCCAATTTAAAGAAGAATCTTTAGAAATTGGAGGCGAGATGAAGCAGACCATGATAGATCAACAGGTCAAAAAGGATTTTCTTAGTCCCTTAGTATTTTTTTAATTAATATTTTTTGAAAAACCGTGGTATAGCCGTTTCACGAAGTTTGAACCCGCGAAAAGCGAGGGATCACTGTATCACTTTTCACCTTGAACGTGCATGTCTCTTGGCTGCCGAGAGCATACTGATTTCCACACACAAAACTCAAGTTTGTTTTGGCCATCTTGTCAACTTGAAACTTGCATCTTATAATAAAATTTAGAGTTCTCCGGAATGCACTAAACTGAGCGATCCATATTAAATTCCCACTCATCCAAAGCAGCAAGATACAAGGCAATGTTGCAAGATATTTCTAAGAAATGGCTAAATGTGTCTTTTTCTTTGATTTCTTGGTGAAGCTATTTTCTAAGGAAGCTTGCTGTGCTTTTTAACACTTAATTATTGTTTTTTTAATGTAAGAAAGGGGTGAGGGTAGGTAACCTGGTCCCCTTTAGTTTTGTTCTTCAACCTTTCTCTTCCTCAAATAGGTGGAAGACATAACTAAAAAATTTGAGAACTTGAAGAAACTTGAAGCGAATGGTTGGCAAATGGTGGATGATGTTCAGCCCCACAAACCTGCCAAGGTATGAAAAACTCTTTGCTGGCTCTGCTTTTAGGGGATGATTTTTTGCTTGGACCAGATTCCTTATGGGACCGCCTTCTGCCGCATGAGTCCCAGCGACCGGTCAGGTCTCACAGAGTCGGCCTTCTCCAGGTCCCATCAACTAGACAATGTCGCCTGGCGGGGCCTAGGGGAAGAGCCTTCTCTGTGGGGGCTCTGGCCCTCTGGAACCAGTTCCCCCCAGAGATTTGTACCGCCCCCCGCCTCCTTGACTTCCACAACAGTTTGTAGATCCACTTGTGCCAACTGGCCTGTGGACATTAGACATCAGCCCTTGCCGATGAATGGAATGTATGTTTGTTTGTCAGAATGAGTGACTGGGGTTTTTTTTTTTAATAAATTGGGGTTTTAGATTGGTTAGTTTAGTTTTAAAAATTGGATTTAGGATATTTTGTATTGTTACTTATATGCTGTAAGCCACCCCAAGTCCTCAGAGAGGGGCGGCATATAAATCCAATAATAAATAAATTACTGAGACTATTTCTGAAAGGCAACTTTATTGAGTGATTTAGGCAATTGCACAAAAAAGTACAAAAGTTTCTCATGGAGCAGAATTTTACTAAACTTAAGCTACCTGTTCATCTTCTGAGAACTGTAACTCCTGTAACCAAGTCCGAGAACCAAGGATGCACAGCAATTCAGATTTAAAAAATTGGAAAATATGATTTGTAAGGGCATGGGCATATTTGCTGTATCTGTCAGGTGGTGTTTTTTGAATGACTGCCTTTTCCTAAATTGGCATGGTATCTGTAGAGCCCCAGACATTAAAGTACTGGTGCCTCATTAATGTAGATTGATACTATCTTGGAATTCTGTCAGCATTGTTTGAACTCTGAAAGGCACAGCTTCTTTAAGGAGGTGACCTCAGGTGCCATGAACATACCCATGCCTAGCCTTACTGAGCATATATGCCTGAAACAATCAAATATTGCTTTCCTGCCTCCTTTGCCTCTTCACTATTGAATTATTTGGAGTGGAGATGCAACTTACTGTACTTTATAAAACATTATACATCTTGATGGCTAATTAATTGCATTGCCACCCATATTTAAGCTGACCCTTAACTGTAGTGAAGCATCCCTTTGTTTTCCAACTTTCTTTTTTGTAGCCAATTCCTGGCTTTTGGGCTACTTTGGGCTTTCTTTTTAATGCATTCTTCCCCCCCCCCTTCACCCATTTTCCTGTAAGCACCAACAGTTTTCTTCTTGTAAACAAATAGGTACATTGATCATTGGGATTTTGCTCTAAACTTCTAATATCTGACATCTGACATTTTATATTTTCAGTGAATTTTAAAGTGTTTATAGACCCATAGCTGATCCTTAGGTTGCTAGCCCTGACATTCTTGAGTTTTGCTAGCTGCTAAGAATAGGTTGACACTGTGTAGAATCTGATAGGGAACTGAATAATTCAATATTCGGTGCTGATTGTATCAGTATTATAGTCAGTGTCAGATGGGTGAAGCCATCTTATATCATAGTTTATCATTAGAGGGCTTAGTACTGGACATCTTTGTGCGTCAGAAAGTAGGGTTTGGTAAATATACCATGGCAAGCAGTTCCAACTTTGGAATTGTAATATATTTTTTATTTGGGGGGGGGAAACCCTGTTTTTTTTTGGTTCTATTTGCTACTATTCTACAGTATTGCCTCAGTAGTCAGGAGAGGTGTTGGCAGAGGAATATGTCCTGTTGGAGGTATATTTTAACTTTCATATAGTGCAGTTCTGAGTCAGAACCTCAACATCTGACAACCCGAAATAGAAGTAACCTTTTTTTATTTCCTACCTGAAACATGTCTTCTCTGGTTAGATATCCTTTGGCAGAGACAAACCGTTTGGATTGGGAGGCACGTCTGAAATTTTGAAAATATATTTGGGGCCTCCAATTATGGATTGGGACAGAGTCACACATTAATTCAATGGCTGCAATGAATGAAGTGCCACTCACAAAACTGATTTTCCCAGAAATCAAACTGTTGTTGGCTGTTCTTTACTACTTTATCATCTATCTAAGCAGGAGGCCATACTTCCTAACAAAGCTGTCAGCAAAGATTTTCGGTTTTAAATTGATTTTGAATGGTTTTTACATGTTTTTAACTTTCTTTTATTGGATTATTTTTTTAACCTGTTGTGAGTTGTCCAGAGTTGGTTAAATGAGTTGGGTGGTTGTACAATTGTAATAATAATAGCATCAGGAGCATAGGGTTTTGTTTTTATTTTCTTTGGATCATATGCTCTATACCAGTGTTTTGTTATGCTGGCAACTTGAAGATTTTGGTTGAGTAAGGAACTTTGGGAGTTGAAGTCCACACATCTTCAAGTTTCCACAGTTCAGGAAACTGTGCCCCATACTCTGTAGACTACTGAAGATTGTACTCCAATGTCTTGATGATGTGATGTTTATCCATCGTGTTTGAGGAGGACCTTGACATCTAGTGGGTTGTGAGCTGTACACGATGTGTCCACAAGTGGCTGGTAAGGCCTATACGGGCACAAAACTTCTGCCACATGTTGGGCAGGCATGTATGGGCACCATTGTCACAGCATTTGCATTTGCAGCCCTGGCTTTGCAGGGTGCTCGCTTCTCTACTGCTCTGAATGTTCTTCTGGCCTCCGATAGCCTTGGTGGATCAGCATGCGCCATGTTGGTCGATGTTGTGCCAGGGTTTCACAGGAGGTGGTGGTGATATCGAGGGACTTGAAGGAGGCTTTCAACGGGTCTTTGTATTGCTTCCTTTGTCCCACATGTGATCACTTTCCTTGAGCAGCTCACCACAGAGGAGCTATTTAAGGATGCGATGGTCTGGCATCCTAGCAACATGGCCTGCCCAGTGTGTCTGGGCTTTCAACAGCAGGATGGGAATTGATGGCAGGCCTGTTTTGGAAAGGACCTCAGTGTCAGGCGCCTTATCCTGCCACCAGATCCTCAGAATTCTACAGAGGCAGGTCATGTGGAAGTGGTTCAATTGCCTAGCATGCCTCCTGTATACAGTCCAAGTCTCACTGGCATAGAACAGGGTAGTTAGCACTATTTATTTATTTGATTTGATTTGATTTGATTTGTATGCCGCCCCTCTCCGAAGACTCGGGGCAGCTAACAACAATATAAAAAGACAATGTAAACAAATCTAATATTAAAAACAATCTAAAAAACCCCAATTTAAAGAACCACTCATACATACAAGCATACCATGTATAAATTCTATAAGCCTAGGGGGAAGCGAAATTTCAAACTATTGCTTGGTAGACTTTGAGCTTTGTAGCTAGGCTGATTCCACGTCGGTTCCACACGTTGGTCATTAGTCTGCCAAATGCAGAGCTTGCCTTGGCGATTCTGCAGTTGACCTCAATATCAATTGTCACTACACTGGAGAGGGTGCTGCCAAGGCATGTAAATTGGATGTCATTGGGTCTATCATGATATAGGCAGGATCTCTAGAGAGGTCTGGTTGCATTCCTTCCCTGTGCCCTGAGTTTTTGAAGGCTGGGGATTATCAGCTTTGTCAAGGTATTTTTTGATTTCCAGAAAAAGCCCATCCTTCGGAGGACAGCCAAAGCAGCAGGCGGGTCTGCCGAATGCAGAGCAGCCAGAAAAAGCCTTGCGTCTCTAAAAGCAGCCATGAAGAACAAGGCAAAAGAAGGGTTGGCAGCACAGGCTTCAGGCCAAGGAGCAGAACGGATATTTGATGGAGGGTTTTTCAGAATTGAATCTCCTGCCAAACCCTTTCCAGGTCAGTCCAGATTCCAGACCACGGCCTTTGCACAAGAATATATGTACTGTATTATGACAATTATTGCAGTAGCTACACCTTGCTGACTCCGCATGAGTTTCTGGTAGTTTACAACATGTTCTGTCGGGCTCTCTCCTCCCAAAAATTCACAGATACAAATTTCAGACACACACACACACACACGTTTGAAAATTCAAAACAATGTTCTTTATAATGAAAATTCACTTAAACTAAGCCCTCTTTTGGTATAGCAAAGAGCACAGGTCTCCAAACAAACTGGTAGTTTGTACAAGTCCCTTATCAGTTCTGTGAAACTTAGCTTGCAGCTGTGAGGCAATTCGCAGTCCTTCTTTCACAAAGTGAAACACACTTTGCTCTGGTTTAGTTTCAAAGCGGGGGGAAATCAGCACACAAAAGGTCAAAGTCAGTAAAGCAGTCATGAAACACAATGATCAGATAATCCTCCACAATGGCCAAACCCACAGGCTGCTATTTATAGCAGCCTCACTAATTACCACAGCCCCACCCAACCACAGGTGGCCTCATTTTCTTTGATAATAATCTCTCAGTTGTTGTTGCCCACGCATCGCTCTCCGCATGCGTGGCTGTATCATTAACTCTTGTTCTGAATCCAAGGAGGAGCTAGATAATTGATCTCCTTCTGAGCTGTCTGCCACACTCTCCTCCTCACTGTCACTCATGTCTTCTTGGTCAGAGGAGCCTTCATCTTCAGATTCCACCGGGGGCAAAACAGGCCTGCAGCATGTGGATGTCTCCCCCACATCCACAGTCCTTGGGGCAGGAGCTGGGCCAGAGCTAACCACAACAACAACATATCCACACCACCATGAAACTATTCATTTCGTTTCACTGTTCAGGTTCTGCAGCATTAAACATTAAAAGCTTTCTGTTTCACTGTTTTCCTCAAGAACATTAATAAGATGCCAAACAGCTTTTTGAGAGCAAATTATGCTATAAAGAAATATTCCATAAGAAATATCACCTCATAGTCCACCTTTCCTGAAACCCACGTGGGGTGGGCAATCCTTAGCCACCTCTACTTAGGACATAAAATATTGGATAAATTGATTGTAGTTGGAGGAAGCAGTTAGGTGACCAAACAATGGCGCTTCACAGATAACATTCTGATTGGATTCAAAATCCAATTGACAACAAGCACAATGCCACAACAACATTGTTGTATGATTATGCCATCCAACAGTATGTAGCCTTCTACATTTTATATCATTTGTCGCCTCCCTAATACATATATTATTTTTTAATATTTTGTTTTATATTGTTTTGGTTAGCCTCTTTGAGATCCTGGGTGTGGATGAAGTATTCCACCCCACCCACTCCCTGGTCCATGATAGTGAATCTATGTCATGAATCATAGACTTAATGAAGCATAGTGGATGAATACCAGCAGATGATATGGCTCCCCAAATCAGCACATACTTTGGAAATGTTACACTGGACCTCAAGCATCTTGCAGAGTGTGCCTCTCTGTATGTGTGTACACACAAATTCATGCACACATTCATATGTCAAGCATTTGGCATCCTTCTCCCCCATATTTTCTGTATATGTGGGGCTCAGAATCCAAAATTTGTCACAGATAACATATTAATATTATACAGCATTCAGTTCTTCAATTGCTTATTCATCTATTGCCTACAGGTGTGACTCCAAAATCAACTGTCAAGATTTCCCAGTATACGACTCCAAGATCTGCCAATAAGGCTTTGCTTCAGAATTGTAGAGAGATCTGTATTTTAAAGCAAGGCACATCAAGTATGTCCAAAGCCGTTCCACCTTTTCCAGATCCCAAAGTATTTCCAGATCCTGCTAGTACTGATCACATTGGCTCCACATCTGAACAAAGGTATGCAACTAAACTGGCCCTTTGCTTTGGGCAGTGCAGGAATAACAACCCTTTTGGGGAGAGCCAGTGGAGCCTCACAGCACTATAATAGCTTTTGGGTTGTGTGAAAAATCATGGGGTTTTTCACAGCAAAATATTTCTTCAGCATTCAGTGTACAGAACATAATTCTTGCATAAGGAGCTGGGGCTTTGGAGCAAATCTTGTATGCCACCCCGAGTCTTCGGAGAGGGGCAGCATACAAATCTTAATAATAATAATAATAATAATAATAATAATAATAATAATAATAATAATAATAACAACAACAACAACAACAACAACAACAACAACAACAATAATGGTTGTTTTCTTCTTTTAAGCCAGAAACCTCTTTCTGCATTTTAGCAATCCAAACTAAATTCTTAAGGCCTCCATCGTTCATTTAAAAATATACCGAATATACCTGAAACAGTGATTGTAATTTTTCTGCTGCTGCTATATAACACGTAAAGTTTTAAACCTCCTGTTTCAGATTTCTAATCCTTCCAGCAATTATGTTAAACTTAATTTTTATTAATCATATGGCTGATATTTCCAATATGTTGAATAAAATAGAAAAGGTGGTGAGAATGCATTCATTCTTACAAATATGCTGGGAGAAATTAATATTCATTTTAGATTACAGTGATCCCCCAGGTATTGCTATCCCGATCATTGCGAAACGGCTATATGGCGATTTTTGAACCCGGAAGTAAAAACACCATCTGCGCATGCGCACCCTTTTTTTCTATGGGCACGCATGCGTAGATGGCGCCGGGCAGATCAGCTGCTGGGCGGCTTCCCTGGGTCTTCCCCCTCTTGCTGGCAGGAGGGCGAAGCCCCCCCCAGCACCCGCTCGCCCGCCGTTCGCCCGGCCACCCACTGTTCGCCGCTCGCCCGCCCTTTGCCCGGCCACCCGCCGTTCGCCGCTCGCCCGCCCTTCGCCCGGCCACCCGCCGTTCGCCCTCCGTTCGCCATTCGCCCGCCGTTCACCCGGCCACCCGCCGTTCGCCCGCTGTTCGCCCGGCTCGCCCGCCCTTCGCCCGGCTCGCCCGCCCTTCGCCCGGCTCGCCCGCCCTTCGCTCGGCTTGGGGGCTCGGGGGTTGCTGGAAAGCCCCGCCAGGCCGGCTCCGATCTTTTAAAACAGGCGCGCCGCTTCTCCGCTGACTCCTGGCGAACTTCCCCGCTTTAGGAGTCAGCGGAGAAGCCGCGCGCCTGTTTTAAAAGATCGGAGCCGGCCTGGGGGGGCTTTCCAGCAACCCCTGAGCCCGGGTTGGGGGCTCGAGGGTTGCTGGAGAGCCCCCCCAGGCCGGCTCCGATCTTTTAAAACAGGCGCGCTGCTTCCCCGGTGACTCCTGGCGAACTTCCCCGCTTTAGGAGTCAGCGGACAAGCGGCGCGCCTGTTTTAAAAGATCGGAGCCGGCCTGGGGGGGGGGCTTTCCCTTTCATTTGGGAAGCCGCGTGGCTTCCCAACTGAGTCCCGAAGTCAAAGGCGAACTTCAGGACTCAGTTGGGAAGCCGCGCGGCTGATTTAAAACGTCGCCGCCGGCATGTCCCGAAGCCAAACGAACCTGGGTGGCCGGGCGAGCAGCGAGCGAACGGCGGGTGGCCGGGCGAAGGGCGGGCAAGCGGCGGGCGCGGCAGCAGCGAGGAGTTTGCGTGGGCGGCGGGGAAACCCCAATCTTCGGCTCCTCGCTGCTGCGGCGGAAGTAAAAACACCATCTGCGCATGCGCAGATGTTGTTTTTACTTCCGCAGCGCTACTTCGCGCAAAACCGATCATTGCGAGGGGTCCTGGAACGGAACCCTCGCAATGATCGGGGTTCACTGTATAGCATTTGTGCTAGCCTATTTGATCCGTTGCCTGTTGAGTGATTTCTTTCAGCCAATCCCTTATTTTGTGCCATTATTTCCAAACTTTAAGGTATGTCCACCCCATATGGTAGAAGGTACCCTGTTTATACCCACACTTTCAGAATTCAGGCAAACAGTTGGGTACATTTTGGTCAATCTTGCTGGAGGTAGATGCCAACAGTAAAACATCTTGTAAATGTTTTCCCTATAGGTTGACAACTTTGTTAATTTATATTTTTTACCCCATAATTTTCCCAATGGTCTAATTCAATACTATATCCAAAATTTCTGGCCCAACTTATTGTTGTCTCTTTCATAGTTTTTCTTCCATTTTGAATCTTAGGAATAGGTTATATACTTTTGTAACCATTTTCCCCCTTGTCCCTAATAATGTCTTTATCTATTTCTCATTGTTTTCCATAAATACTGTATTGTTCTAATTACCGTACTTGGATCTGTTGCCTGTTGTATTTCACTTTTCTCTTTACAAAAAAGACCTCTTGGTCTATTATACTATTTCTGTTATATGCTTCTATATAAGAAACATATATGTTATATTCTTCTTATATGTTATATGCTTCTTATATGCTGAGTCTTGATTAAAATGCCTTGTCTTTTCTTGTGTGATATTTGAAACACTCCAACCTCCTTGTTGCCCAAGGCTTCTTTCTTTGGCTATCATGCTAGCTTGGTTCCTATAGCGACTTGATTTGGGGGATATTTTTTCCCCCTCTTCAGTTTTCCCTTAGCTCCTCCAGTTCTCTTCCCCATAAGTTAAGTACACTGAATCTTCTTCAAGCCGTATCTTGCTAATACACATACGGTATTCGTTTTGATTTTGAATAACGTTGAAACAGTTATTCTATGGGACAAAATTTTAATTCAAGAAGCTTGAAAGGAAAATAATTTCAAGGATAAAGTGTGGCCTGTGATTTTCCCAGATACATTTTACATCCTCTGGGCAACTGAAGGAATAGAAGTTGTGAATAGCAACTTGAACAGCCCAACAGTCAATCCTAATATTCTTCACCAGTGATAATAGCAATAGCACTTAGACTTCACAGTGCTTTACAGCTCTCTCTAAGCGTTTTACAGTCAGCATATTACCCCCCAACAATTGGGGTCCTCATTTTACCAACCTCAGAAAGATGGAAGGCTGAGTCAACCTTGAGCCTATGGGATTCAAACTGCCAAATAATCTTACCTGTAGGCTACTCGTTGATACCGGTGGGCACAATGGGAATAGAAAGCTTGACTAATTAGGTTTTATGCTGTGATGTTTCTATGCATTGTATTGTTGTATCCAAGTTGAGGATTTGCAAGTTAAAAAGGTTTTAGGAACTGGGGAGTAATATTGTTTCAAATGTGCATCTCTTTGTTTTTGTTTATTTTCTCCAGTGGCGATCAAGCAACAGAGGAACCGTGTGCTGGAACAGGGGAAGCAGAAATAACAACTGTAAGTATTACAGTTACAGAAATGGCTAAATGTGTCTTTTTCTTTGATTTCTTGGTGAAGCTATTTTCTAAGGAAGCTTGCTGTGCTTTTTAACACTTAATTATTGTTTTTTTTAATGTAAGAAAGGGGTGAGGGTAAGTAACCTGGTCCCCTTTAGTTTTGTTCTTCAACCTTTCTCTTCCTCAAATAGGTAGAAGACATAACTAAACAATTTGAGAACTTGATGAAACTTGAAGCGAATGGTTGGCAAATGGTGGATGATGTTCAGCCCCACAAACCTGCCAAGGTATGAAAAACTCTTTGCTGGCTCTGCTTTTAGGGGATGATTTTTTGCTTGGACCAGATTCCTTATGGGACCGCCTTCTGCCGCATGAGTCCCAGCGACCGGTCAGGTCTCACAGAGTCGGCCTTCTCCAGGTCCCATCAATTAGACAAAGAATGATCCATCTTCATTCAAGGTCCTTGAACTTTCATCTTTGCTTCTGAATGCAGGTTGAAGAAGCAACCAGTTGTGACAGGAGCACATCCTCAAGTGACATGGATGCTTTCCAATTTAAAGAAGAATCTTTAGAAATTGGAGGCGAGATGAAGCACACCATGATAGATCAACAGGTCAAAAAGGATTTTCTTAGTCCCTTAGTATTTTTTTAATTAATATTTTTTGAAAAACCGTGGTATAGCCGTTTCGCGAAGTTTGAACCCGCGAAAAGCGAGGGGTCACTGTATCACTTTTCACCTTGAACGTGCATGTCTCTTGGCTGCCGAGAGCATACTGATTTCCACACACAAAACTCAAGTTTGTTTTGGCCATCTTGTCAACTTGAAACTTGCATCTTATAATAAAATTTAGAGTTCTCCGGAATGCACTAAACTGAGCGATCCATATTAAATTCCCACTCATCCAAAGCAGCAAGATACAAGGCAATGTTGCAAGATATTTCTAAGAAATGGCTAAATGTGTCTTTTTCTTTGATTTCTTGGTGAAGCTATTTTCTAAGGAAGCTTGCTGTGCTTTTTAACACTTAATTATTGTTTTTTTAATGTAAGAAAGGGGTGAGGGTAGGTAACCTGGTCCCCTTTAGTTTTGTTCTTCAACCTTTCTCTTCCTCAAATAGGTGGAAGACATAACTAAAAAATTTGAGAACTTGAAGAAACTTGAAGCGAATGGTTGGCAAATGGTGGATGATGTTCAGCCCCACAAACCTGCCAAGGTATGAAAAACTCTTTGCTGGCTCTGCTTTTAGGGGATGATTTTTTGCTTGGACCAGATTCCTTATGGGACCGCCTTCTGCCGCATGAGTCCCAGCGACCGGTCAGGTCTCACAGAGTCGGCCTTCTCCAGGTCCCATCAACTAGACAATGTCGCCTGGCGGGGCCTAGGGGAAGAGCCTTCCCTGTGGGGGCTCCGGCCCTCTGGAACCAGTTCCCCCCAGAGATTTGTACCGCCCCCCGCCTCCTTGACTTCCACAACAGTTTGTAGATCCACTTGTGCCAACTGGCCTGTGGACATTAGACATCAGCCCTTGCCGATGAATGGAATGTATGTTTGTTTGTCAGAATGAGTGACTGGGGTTTTTTTTTTAATAAATTGGGGTTTTAGATTGGTTAGTTTAGTTTTAAAAATTGGATTTAGGATATTTTGTATTGTTACTTATATGCTGTAAGCCACCCCAAGTCCTCAGAGAGGGGCGGCATATAAATCCAATAATAAATAAATTACTGAGACTATTTCTGAAAGGCAACTTTATTGAGTGATTTAGGCAATTGCACAAAAAAGTACAAAAGTTTCTCATGGAGCAGAATTTTACTAAACTTAAGCTACCTGTTCATCTTCTGAGAACTGTAACTCCTGTAACCAAGTCCGAGAACCAAGGATGCACAGCAATTCAGATTTAAAAAATTGGAAAATATGATTTGTAAGGGCATGGGCATATTTGCTGTATCTGTCAGGTGGTGTTTTTTGAATGACTGCCTTTTCCTAAATTGGCATGGTATCTGTAGAGCCCCAGACATTAAAGTACTGGTGCCTCCTTAATGTAGATTGATACTATCTTGGAATTCTGTCAGCATTGTTTGAACTCTGAAAGGCACAGCTTCTTTAAGGAGGTGACCTCAGGTGCCATGAACATACCCATGCCTAGCCTTACTGAGCATATATGCCTGAAACAATCAAATATTGCTTTTCTGCCTCCTTTGCCTCTTCACTATTGAATTATTTGGAGTGGAGATGCAACTTACTGTACTTTATAAAACATTATACATCTTGATGGCTAATTAATTGCATTGCCACCCATATTTAAGCTGACCCTTAACTGTAGTGAAGCATCCCTTTGTTTTCCAACTTTCTTTTTTGTAGCCAATTCCTGGCTTTTGGGCTACTTTGGGCTTTCTTTTTAATGCATTCTTCCCCCCCCCCCTTCACCCATTTTCCTGTAAGCACCAACAGTTTTCTTCTTGTAAACAAATAGGTACATTGATCATTGGGATTTTGCTCTAAACTTCTAATATCTGACATCTGACATTTTATATTTTCAGTGAATTTTAAAGTGTTTATAGACCCATAGCTGATCCTTAGGTTGCTAGCCCTGACATTCTTGAGTTTTGCTAGCTGCTAAGAATAGGTTGACACTGTGTAGAATCTGATAGGGAACTGAATAATTCAATATTCGGTGCTGATTGTATCAGTATTATAGTCAGTGTCAGATGGGTGAAGCCATCTTATATCATAGTTTATCATTAGAGGGCTTAGTACTGGACATCTTTGTGCGTCAGAAAGTAGGGTTTGGTAAATATACCATGGCAAGCAGTTCCAACTTTGGAATTTTAATATATTTTTTATTTGGGGGGGGGGAAACCCTGTTTTTTTTTGGTTCTATTTGCTACTATTCTACAGTATTGCCTCAGTAGTCAGGAGAGGTGTTGGCAGAGGAATATGTCCTGTTGGAGGTATATTTTAACTTTCATATAGTGCAGTTCTGAGTCAGAACCTCAACATCTGACAACCCCAAATAGAAGTAACCTTTTTTTATTTCCTACCTGAAACATGTCTTCTCTGGTTAGATATCCTTTGGCAGAGACAAACCGTTTGGATTGGGAGGCACGTCTGAAATTTTGAAAATATATTTGGGGCCTCCAATTATGGATTGGGACAGAGTCACACATTAATTCAATGGCTGCAATGAATGAAGTGCCACTCACAAAACTGATTTTCCCAGAAATCAAACTGTTGTTGGCTGTTCTTTACTACTTTATCATCTATCTAAGCAGGAGGCCATACTTCCTAACAAAGCTGTCGGCAAAGATTTTCGGTTTTAAATTGATTGTGAATGGTTTTTACATGTTTTTAACTTTCTTTTATTGGATTATTTTTTTAACCTGTTGTGAGTTGTCCAGAGTTGGTTAAATGAGTTGGGTGGTTGTACAATTGTAATAATAATAGGATCAGGAGCATAGGGTTTTGTTTTTATTTTCTTTGGATCATATGCCCTATACCAGTGTTTTGTGATGCTGGCAACTTGAAGATTTTGGTTGAGTAAGGAACTTTGGGAGTTGAAGTCCACACATCTTCAAGTTTCCACAGTTCAGGAAACTGTGCCCCATACTCTGTAGACTACTGAAGATTGTACTCCAATGTCTTGATGATGTGATGTTTATCCATCGTGTTTGAGGAGGACCTTGACATCTAGTGGGTTGTGAGCTGTACACGATGTGTCCACAAGTGGCTGGTAAGGCCTATACGGGCACAAAACTTCTGCCACATGTTGGGCAGGCATGTATGGGCACCATTGTCACAGCATTTGCATTTGCAGCCCTGGCTTTGCAGGGTGCTCGCTTCTCTACTGCTCTGAATGTTCTTCTGGCCTCCGATAGCCTTGGTGGATCAGCATGCGCCATGTTGGTCGATGTTGTGCCAGGGTTTCACAGGAGGTGGTGGTGATATCGAGGGACTTGAAGGAGGCTTTCAACGGGTCTTTGTATTGCTTCCTTTGTCCCACATGTGATCACTTTCCTTGAGCAGCTCACCACAGAGGAGCTATTTAAGGATGCGATGGTCTGGCATCCTAGCAACATGGCCTGCCCAGTGTGTCTGGGCTTTCAACAGCAGGATGGGAATTGATGGCAGGCCTGTTTTGGAAAGGACCTCAGTGTCAGGCGCCTTATCCTGCCACCAGATCCTCAGAATTCTACAGAGGCAGGTCATGTGGAAGTGGTTCAATTGCCTAGCATGCCTCCTGTATACAGTCCAAGTCTCACTGGCATAGAACAGGGTAGTTAGCACTATTTATTTATTTGATTTGATTTGATTTGATTTGTATGCCGCCCCTCTCCGAAGACTCGGGGCAGCTAACAACAATATAAAAAGACAATGTAAACAAATCTAATATTAAAAACAATCTAAAAAACCCCAATTTAAAGAACCACTCATACATACAAGCATACCATGTATAAATTCTATAAGCCTAGGGGGAAGCGAAATTTCAAACTATTGCTTGGTAGACTTTGAGCTTTGTAGCTAGGCTGATTCCACGTCGGTTCCACACGTTGGTCATTAGTCTGCCAAATGCAGAGCTTGCCTTGGCGATTCTGCAGTTGACCTCAATATCAATTGTCACTACACTGGAGAGGGTGCTGCCAAGGCATGTAAATTGGATGTCATTGGGTCTATCATGATATAGGCAGGATCTCTAGAGAGGTCTGGTTGCATTCCTTCCCTGTGCCCTGAGTTTTTGAAGGCTGGGGATTATCAGCTTTGTCAAGGTATTTTTTGATTTCCAGAAAAAGCCCATCCTTCGGAGGACAGCCAAAGCAGCAGGCGGGTCTGCCGAATGCAGAGCAGCCAGAAAAAGCCTTGCGTCTCTAAAAGCAGCCATGAAGAACAAGGCAAAAGAAGGGTTGGCAGCACAGGCTTCAGGCCAAGGAGCAGAACGGATATTTGATGGAGGGTTTTTCAGAATTGAATCTCCTGCCAAACCCTTTCCAGGTCAGTCCAGATTCCAGACCACGGCCTTTGCACAAGAATATATGTACTGTATTATGACAATTATTGCAGTAGCTACACCTTGCTGACTCCGCATGAGTTTCTGGTAGTTTACAACATGTTCTGTCGGGCTCTCTCCTCCCAAAAATTCACAGATACAAATTTCAGACACACACACACACACACGTTTGAAAATTCAAAACAATGTTCTTTATAATGAAAATTCACTTAAACTAAGCCCTCTTTTGGTATAGCAAAGAGCACAGGTCTCCAAACAAACTGGTAGTTTGTACAAGTCCCTTATCAGTTCTGTGAAACTTAGCTTGCAGCTGTGAGGCAATTCGCAGTCCTTCTTTCACAAAGTGAAACACACTTTGCTCTGGTTTAGTTTCAAAGCGGGGGGAAATCAGCACACAAAAGGTCAAAGTCAGTAAAGCAGTCATGAAACACAATGATCAGATAATCCTCCACAATGGCCAAACCCACAGGCTGCTATTTATAGCAGCCTCACTAATTACCACAGCCCCACCCAACCACAGGTGGCCTCATTTTCTTTGATAATAATCTCTCAGTTGTTGTTGCCCATGCATCGCTCTCCGCATGCGTGGCTGTATCATTAACTCTTGTTCTGAATCCAAGGAGGAGCTAGATAATTGATCTCCTTCTGAGCTGTCTGCCACACTCTCCTCCTCACTGTCACTCATGTCTTCTTGGTCAGAGGAGCCTTCATCTTCAGATTCCACCGGGGGCAAAACAGGCCTGCAGCATGTGGATGTCTCCCCCACATCCACAGTCCTTGGGGCAGGAGCTGGGCCAGAGCTAACCACAACAACAACATATCCACACCACCATGAAACTATTCATTTCGTTTCACTGTTCAGGTTCTGCAGCATTAAACATTAAAAGCTTTCTGTTTCACTGTTTTCCTCAAGAACATTAATAAGATGCCAAACAGCTTTTTGAGAGCAAATTATGCTATAAAGAAATATTCCATAAGAAATATCACCTCATAGTCCACCTTTCCTGAAACCCACGTGGGGTGGGCAATCCTTAGCCACCTCTACTTAGGACATAAAATATTGGATAAATTGATTGTAGTTGGAGGAAGCAGTTAGGTGACCAAACAATGGCGCTTCACAGATAACATTCTGATTGGATTCAAAATCCAATTGACAACAAGCACAATGCCACAACAACATTGTTGTATGATTATGCCATCCAACAGTATGTAGCCTTCTACATTTTATATCATTTGTCGCCTCCCTAATACATATATTATTTTTTAATATTTTGTTTTATATTGTTTTGGTTAGCCTCTTTGAGATCCTGGGTGTGGATGAAGTATTCCACCCCACCCACTCCCTGGTCCATGATAGTGAATCTATGTCATGAATCATAGACTTAATGAAGCATAGTGGATGAATACCAGCAGATGATATGGCTCCCCAAATCAGCACATACTGTGGAAATGTTACACTGGACCTCAAGCATCTTGCAGAGTGTGCCTCTCTGTATGTGTGTACACACAAATTCATGCACACATTCATATGTCAAGCATTTGGCATCCTTCTCCCCCATATTTTCTGTATATGTGGGGCTCAGAATCCAAAATTTGTCACAGATAACATATTAATATTATACAGCATTCAGTTCTTCAATTGCTTATTCATCTATTGCCTACAGGTGTGACTCCAAAATCAACTGTCAAGATTTCCCAGTATACGACTCCAAGATCTGCCAATAAGGCTTTGCTTCAGAATTGTAGAGAGATCTGTATTTTAAAGCAAGGCACATCAAGTATGTCCAAAGCCGTTCCACCTTTTCCAGATCCCAAAGTATTTCCAGATCCTGCTAGTACTGATCACATTGGCTCCACATCTGAACAAAGGTATGCAACTAAACTGGCCCTTTGCTTTGGGCAGTGCAGGAATAACAACCCTTTTGGGGAGAGCCAGTGGAGCCTCACAGCACTATAATAGCTTTTGGGTTGTGTGAAAAATCATGGGGTTTTTCACAGCAAAATATTTCTTCAGCATTCAGTGTACAGAACATAATTCTTGCATAAGGAGCTGGGGCTTTGGAGCAAATCTTGTATGCCACCCCGAGTCTTCGGAGAGGGGCAGCATACAAATCTTAATAATAATAATAATAATAATAATAATAATAATAATAATAACAACAACAACAACAACAACAACAACAACAACAACAACAACAATAATGGTTGTTTTCTTCTTTTAAGCCAGAAACCTCTTTCTGCATTTTAGCAATCCAAACTAAATTCTTAAGGCCTCCATCGTTCATTTAAAAATATACCGAATATACCTGAAACAGTGATTGTAATTTTTCTGCTGCTGATATATAACACGTAAAGTTTTAAACCTCCTGTTTCAGATTTCTAATCCTTCCAGCAATTATGTTAAACTTAATTTTTATTAATCATATGGCTGATATTTCCAATATGTTGAATAAAATAGAAAAGGTGGTGAGAATGCATTCATTCTTACAAATATGCTGGGAGAAATTAATATTCATTTTAGATTACAGTGATCCCCCAGGTATTGCTATCCCGATCATTGCGAAACGGCTATATGGCGATTTTTGAACCCGGAAGTAAAAACACCATCTGCGCATGCGCACCCTTTTTTTCTATGGGCACGCATGCGTAGATGGCGCCGGGCAGATCAGCTGCTGGGCGGCTTCCCTGGGTCTTCCCCCTCTTGCTGGCAGGAGGGCGAAGCCCCCCCCAGCACCCGCTCGCCCGCCGTTCGCCCGGCCACCCACTGTTCGCCGCTCGCCCGCCCTTTGCCCGGCCACCCGCCGTTCGCCGCTCGCCCGCCCTTCGCCCGGCCACCCGCCGTTCGCCCGCCGTTCGCCGTTCGCCCGCCGTTCACCCGGCCACCCGCCGTTCGCCCGCTGTTCGCCCGGCTCGCCCGCCCTTCGCCCGGCTCGCCCGCCCTTCGCCCGGCTCGCCCGCCCTTCGCTCGGCTTGGGGGCTCGGGGGTTGCTGGAAAGCCCCGCCAGGCCGGCTCCGATCTTTTAAAACAGGCGCGCCGCTTCTCCGCTGACTCCTGGCGAACTTCCCCGCTTTAGGAGTCAGCGGAGAAGCCGCGCGCCTGTTTTAAAAGATCGGAGCCGGCCTGGGGGGGCTTTCCAGCAACCCCTGAGCCCGGGTTGGGGGCTCGAGGGTTGCTGGAGAGCCCCCCCAGGCCGGCTCCGATCTTTTAAAACAGGCGCGCTGCTTCCCCGGTGACTCCTGGCGAACTTCCCCGCTTTAGGAGTCAGCAGACAAGCGGCGCGCCTGTTTTAAAAGATCGGAGCCGGCCTGGGGGGGGGCTTTCCCTTTCATTTGGGAAGCCGCGTGGCTTCCCAACTGAGTCCCGAAGTCAAAGGCGAACTTCAGGACTCAGTTGGGAAGCCGCGCGGCTGATTTAAAACGTCGCCGCCGGCATGTCCCGAAGCCAAACGAACCTGGGTGGCCGGGCGAGCAGCGAGCGAACGGCGGGTGGCCGGGCGAAGGGCGGGCAAGCGGCGGGCGCGGCAGCAGCGAGGAGTTTGCGTGGGCGGCGGGGAAACCCCAATCTTCGGCTCCTCGCTGCTGCGGCGGAAGTAAAAACACCATCTGCGCATGCGCAGATGTTGTTTTTACTTCCGCAGCGCTACTTCGCGCAAAACCGATCATTGCGAGGGGTCCTGGAACGGAACCCTCGCAATGATCGGGGTTCACTGTATAGCATTTGTGCTAGCCTATTTGATCCGTTGCCTGTTGAGTGATTTCTTTCAGCCAATCCCTTATTTTGTGCCATTATTTCCAAACTTTAAGGTATGTCCACCCCATATGGTAGAAGGTACCCTGTTTATACCCACACTTTCAGAATTCAGGCAAACAGTTGGGTACATTTTGGTCAATCTTGCTGGAGGTAGATGCCAACAGTAAAACATCTTGTAAATGTTTTCCCTATAGGTTGACAACTTTGTTAATTTATATTTTTTACCCCATAATTTTCCCAATGGTCTAATTCAATACTATATCCAAAATTTCTGGCCCAACTTATTGTTGTCTCTTTCATAGTTTTTCTTCCATTTTGAATCTTAGGAATAGGTTATATACTTTTGTAACCATTTTCCCCCTTGTCCCTAATAATGTCTTTATCTATTTCTCATTGTTTTCCATAAATACTGTATTGTTCTAATTACCGTACTTGGATCTGTTGCCTGTTGTATTTCACTTTTCTCTTTACAAAAAAGACCTCTTGGTCTATTATACTATTTCTGTTATATGCTTCTATATAAGAAACATATATGTTATATTCTTCTTATATGTTATATGCTTCTTATATGCTGAGTCTTGATTAAAATGCCTTGTCTTTTCTTGTGTGATATTTGAAACACTCCAACCTCCTTGTTGCCCAAGGCTTCTTTCTTTGGCTATCATGCTAGCTTGGTTCCTATAGCGACTTGATTTGGGGGATATTTTTTCCCCCTCTTCAGTTTTCCCTTAGCTCCTCCAGTTCTCTTCCCCATAAGTTAAGTACACTGAATCTTCTTCAAGCCGTATCTTGCTAATACACATACGGTATTCGTTTTGATTTTGAATAACGTTGAAACAGTTATTCTATGGGACAAAATTTTAATTCAAGAAGCTTGAAAGGAAAATAATTTCAAGGATAAAGTGTGGCCTGTGATTTTCCCAGATACATTTTACATCCTCTGGGCAACTGAAGGAATAGAAGTTGTGAATAGCAACTTGAACAGCCCAACAGTCAATCCTAATATTCTTCACCAGTGATAATAGCAATAGCACTTAGACTTCACAGTGCTTTACAGCTCTCTCTAAGCGTTTTACAGTCAGCATATTACCCCCCAACAATTGGGGTCCTCATTTTACCAACCTCAGAAAGATGGAAGGCTGAGTCAACCTTGAGCCTATGGGATTCAAACTGCCAAATAATCTTACCTGTAGGCTACTCGTTGATACCGGTGGGCACAATGGGAATAGAAAGCTTGACTAATTAGGTTTTATGCTGTGATGTTTCTATGCATTGTATTGTTGTATCCAAGTTGAGGATTTGCAAGTTAAAAAGGTTTTAGGAACTGGGGAGTAATATTGTTTCAAATGTGCATCTCTTTGTTTTTGTTTATTTTCTCCAGTGGCGATCAAGCAACAGAGGAACCGTGTGCTGGAACAGGGGAAGCAGAAATAACAACTGTAAGTATTACAGTTACAGAAATGGCTAAATGTGTCTTTTTCTTTGATTTCTTGGTGAAGCTATTTTCTAAGGAAGCTTGCTGTGCTTTTTAACACTTAATTATTGTTTTTTTTAATGTAAGAAAGGGGTGAGGGTAAGTAACCTGGTCCCCTTTAGTTTTGTTCTTCAACCTTTCTCTTCCTCAAATAGGTAGAAGACATAACTAAACAATTTGAGAACTTGATGAAACTTGAAGCGAATGGTTGGCAAATGGTGGATGATGTTCAGCCCCACAAACCTGCCAAGGTATGAAAAACTCTTTGCTGGCTCTGCTTTTAGGGGATGATTTTTTGCTTGGACCAGATTCCTTATGGGACCGCCTTCTGCCGCATGAGTCCCAGCGACCGGTCAGGTCTCACAGAGTCGGCCTTCTCCAGGTCCCATCAATTAGACAAAGAATGATCCATCTTCATTCAAGGTCCTTGAACTTTCATCTTTGCTTCTGAATGCAGGTTGAAGAAGCAACCAGTTGTGACAGGAGCACATCCTCAAGTGACATGGATGCTTTCCAATTTAAAGAAGAATCTTTAGAAATTGGAGGCGAGATGAAGCACACCATGATAGATCAACAGGTCAAAAAGGATTTTCTTAGTCCCTTAGTATTTTTTTAATTAATATTTTTTGAAAAACCGTGGTATAGCCGTTTCGCGAAGTTTGAACCCGCGAAAAGCGAGGGGTCACTGTATCACTTTTCACCTTGAACGTGCATGTCTCTTGGCTGCCGAGAGCATACTGATTTCCACACACAAAACTCAAGTTTGTTTTGGCCATCTTGTCAACTTGAAACTTGCATCTTATAATAAAATTTAGAGTTCTCCGGAATGCACTAAACTGAGCGATCCATATTAAATTCCCACTCATCCAAAGCAGCAAGATACAAGGCAATGTTGCAAGATATTTCTAAGAAATGGCTAAATGTGTCTTTTTCTTTGATTTCTTGGTGAAGCTATTTTCTAAGGAAGCTTGCTGTGCTTTTTAACACTTAATTATTGTTTTTTTAATGTAAGAAAGGGGTGAGGGTAGGTAACCTGGTCCCCTTTAGTTTTGTTCTTCAACCTTTCTCTTCCTCAAATAGGTGGAAGACATAACTAAAAAATTTGAGAACTTGAAGAAACTTGAAGCGAATGGTTGGCAAATGGTGGATGATGTTCAGCCCCACAAACCTGCCAAGGTATGAAAAACTCTTTGCTGGCTCTGCTTTTAGGGGATGATTTTTTGCTTGGACCAGATTCCTTATGGGACCGCCTTCTGCCGCATGAGTCCCAGCGACCGGTCAGGTCTCACAGAGTCGGCCTTCTCCAGGTCCCATCAACTAGACAATGTCGCCTGGCGGGGCCTAGGGGAAGAGCCTTCCCTGTGGGGGCTCCGGCCCTCTGGAACCAGTTCCCCCCAGAGATTTGTACCGCCCCCCGCCTCCTTGACTTCCACAACAGTTTGTAGATCCACTTGTGCCAACTGGCCTGTGGACATTAGACATCAGCCCTTGCCGATGAATGGAATGTATGTTTGTTTGTCAGAATGAGTGACTGGGGTTTTTTTTTTAATAAATTGGGGTTTTAGATTGGTTAGTTTAGTTTTAAAAATTGGATTTAGGATATTTTGTATTGTTACTTATATGCTGTAAGCCACCCCAAGTCCTCAGAGAGGGGCGGCATATAAATCCAATAATAAATAAATTACTGAGACTATTTCTGAAAGGCAACTTTATTGAGTGATTTAGGCAATTGCACAAAAAAGTACAAAAGTTTCTCATGGAGCAGAATTTTACTAAACTTAAGCTACCTGTTCATCTTCTGAGAACTGTAACTCCTGTAACCAAGTCCGAGAACCAAGGATGCACAGCAATTCAGATTTAAAAAATTGGAAAATATGATTTGTAAGGGCATGGGCATATTTGCTGTATCTGTCAGGTGGTGTTTTTTGAATGACTGCCTTTTCCTAAATTGGCATGGTATCTGTAGAGCCCCAGACATTAAAGTACTGGTGCCTCCTTAATGTAGATTGATACTATCTTGGAATTCTGTCAGCATTGTTTGAACTCTGAAAGGCACAGCTTCTTTAAGGAGGTGACCTCAGGTGCCATGAACATACCCATGCCTAGCCTTACTGAGCATATATGCCTGAAACAATCAAATATTGCTTTTCTGCCTCCTTTGCCTCTTCACTATTGAATTATTTGGAGTGGAGATGCAACTTACTGTACTTTATAAAACATTATACATCTTGATGGCTAATTAATTGCATTGCCACCCATATTTAAGCTGACCCTTAACTGTAGTGAAGCATCCCTTTGTTTTCCAACTTTCTTTTTTGTAGCCAATTCCTGGCTTTTGGGCTACTTTGGGCTTTCTTTTTAATGCATTCTTCCCCCCCCCCCTTCACCCATTTTCCTGTAAGCACCAACAGTTTTCTTCTTGTAAACAAATAGGTACATTGATCATTGGGATTTTGCTCTAAACTTCTAATATCTGACATCTGACATTTTATATTTTCAGTGAATTTTAAAGTGTTTATAGACCCATAGCTGATCCTTAGGTTGCTAGCCCTGACATTCTTGACTTTTGCTAGCTGCTAAGAATAGGTTGACACTGTGTAGAATCTGATAGGGAACTGAATAATTCAATATTCGGTGCTGATTGTATCAGTATTATAGTCAGTGTCAGATGGGTGAAGCCATCTTATATCATAGTTTATCATTAGAGGGCTTAGTACTGGACATCTTTGTGCGTCAGAAAGTAGGGTTTGGTAAATATACCATGGCAAGCAGTTCCAACTTTGGAATTTTAATATATTTTTTATTTGGGGGGGGGGAAACCCTGTTTTTTTTTGGTTCTATTTGCTACTATTCTACAGTATTGCCTCAGTAGTCAAGAGAGGTGTTGGCAGAGGAATATGTCCTGTTGGAGGTATATTTTAACTTTCATATAGTGCAGTTCTGAGTCAGAACCTCAACATCTGACAACCCCAAATAGAAGTAACCTTTTTTTATTTCCTACCTGAAACATGTCTTCTCTGGTTAGATATCCTTTGGCAGAGACAAACCGTTTGGATTGGGAGGCACGTCTGAAATTTTGAAAATATATTTGGGGCCTCCAATTATGGATTGGGACAGAGTCACACATTAATTCAATGGCTGCAATGAATGAAGTGCCACTCACAAAACTGATTTTCCCAGAAATCAAACTGTTGTTGGCTGTTCTTTACTACTTTATCATCTATCTAAGCAGGAGGCCATACTTCCTAACAAAGCTGTCGGCAAAGATTTTCGGTTTTAAATTGATTGTGAATGGTTTTTACATGTTTTTAACTTTCTTTTATTGGATTATTTTTTTAACCTGTTGTGAGTTGTCCAGAGTTGGTTAAATGAGTTGGGTGGTTGTACAATTGTAATAATAATAGGATCAGGAGCATAGGGTTTTGTTTTTATTTTCTTTGGATCATATGCCCTATACCAGTGTTTTGTGATGCTGGCAACTTGAAGATTTTGGTTGAGTAAGGAACTTTGGGAGTTGAAGTCCACACATCTTCAAGTTTCCACAGTTCAGGAAACTGTGCCCCATACTCTGTAGACTACTGAAGATTGTACTCCAATGTCTTGATGATGTGATGTTTATCCATCGTGTTTGAGGAGGACCTTGACATCTAGTGGGTTGTGAGCTGTACACGATGTGTCCACAAGTGGCTGGTAAGGCCTATACGGGCACAAAACTTCTGCCACATGTTGGGCAGGCATGTATGGGCACCATTGTCACAGCATTTGCATTTGCAGCCCTGGCTTTGCAGGGTGCTCGCTTCTCTACTGCTCTGAATGTTCTTCTGGCCTCCGATAGCCTTGGTGGATCAGCATGCGCCATGTTGGTCGATGTTGTGCCAGGGTTTCACAGGAGGTGGTGGTGATATCGAGGGACTTGAAGGAGGCTTTCAACGGGTCTTTGTATTGCTTCCTTTGTCCCACATGTGATCACTTTCCTTGAGCAGCTCACCACAGAGGAGCTATTTAAGGATGCGATGGTCTGGCATCCTAGCAACATGGCCTGCCCAGTGTGTCTGGGCTTTCAACAGCAGGATGGGAATTGATGGCAGGCCTGTTTTGGAAAGGACCTCAGTGTCAGGCGCCTTATCCTGCCACCAGATCCTCAGAATTCTACAGAGGCAGGTCATGTGGAAGTGATTCAATTGCCTAGCATGCCTCCTGTATACAGTCCAAGTCTCACTGGCATAGAACAGGGTAATTAGCACTATTTATTTATTTGATTTGATTTGATTTGTATGCCGCCCCTCTCCGAAGACTCGGGGCAGCTAACAACAATATAAAAAGACAATGTAAACAAATCTAATATTAAAAACAATCTAAAAAACCCCAATTTAAAGAACCACTCATACATACAAGCATACCATGTATAAATTCTATAAGCCTAGGGGGAAGCGAAATTTCAAACTATTGCTTGGTAGACTTTGAGCTTTGTAGCTAGGCTGATTCCACGTCGGTTCCACACGTTGGTCATTAGTCTGCCAAATGCAGAGCTTGCCTTGGCAATTCTGCAGTTGACCTCAATATCAATTGTCACTACACTGGAGAGGGTGCTGCCAAGGCATGTAAATTGGATGTCATTGGGTCTATCATGATATAGGCAGGATCTCTAGAGAGGTCTGGTTGCATTCCTTCCCTGTGCCCTGAGTTTTTGAAGGCTAGGGATTATCAGCTTTGTCAAGGTATTTTTTGATTTCCAGAAAAAGCCCATCCTTCGGAGGACAGCCAAAGCAGCAGGGGGGACTGCCGAAAGCAGAGCAGCCAGAAAAAGCCTTGCGTCTGTAAAAGCAGCCATGAAGAACAAGGCAAAAGAAGGGTTGGCAGCACAGGCTTCAGGCCAAGGAGCAGAACGGATATTTGATGGAGGGTTTTTCAGAATTGAATCTCCTGCCAAACCCTTTCCAGGTCAGTCCAGATTCCAGACCACGGCCTTTGCACAAGAATATATGTACTGTATTATGACAATTATTGCAGTAGCTACACCTTGCTGACTCCGCATGAGTTTCTGGTAGTTTACAACATGTTCTGTCGGGCTCTCTCCTCCCAAAAATTCACAGATACAAATTTCAGACACACACACATGTTTGAAAATTCAAAACAATGTTCTTTATAATGAAAATTCACTTAAACTAAGCCCTCTTTTGGTATAGCAAAGAGCACAGGTCTCCAAACAAACTGGTAGTTTGTACAAGTCCCTTATCAGTTCTGTGAAACTTAGCTTGCAGCTGTGAGGCAATTCGCAGTCCTTCTTTCACAAAGTGAAACACACTTTGCTCTGGTTTAGTTTCAAAGCGGGGGGAAATCAGCACACAAAAGGTCAAAGTCAGTAAAGCAGTCATGAAACACAATGATCAGATAATCCTCCACAATGGCCAAACCCACAGGCTGCTATTTATAGCAGCTTCACTAATTACCACAGCCCCACCCAACTACAGGTGGCCTCATTTTCTTTGATAATAATCTCTCAGTTGTTGTTGCCCATGCATCGCTCTCCGCATGCGTGGCTGTATCATTAACTCTTGTTCTGAATCCAAGGAGGAGCTAGATAATTGATCTCCTTCTGAGCTGTCTGCCACACTCTCCTCCTCACTGTCACTCATGTCTTCTTGGTCAGAGGAGCCTTCATCTTCAGATTCCACCGGGGGCAAAACAGGCCTGCAGCATGTGGATGTCTCCCCCACATCCACAGTCCTTGGGGCAGGAGCTGGGCCAGAGCTAACCACAACAACAACATATCCACACCACCATGAAACTATTCATTTCGTTTCACTGTTCAGGTTCTGCAGCATTAAACATTAAAAGCTTTCTGTTTCACTGTTTTCCTCAAGAACATTAATAAGATGCCAAACAGCTTTTTGAGAGCAAATTATGCTATAAAGAAATATTCCATAAGAAATATCACCTCATAGTCCACCTTTCCTGAAACCCACGTGGGGTGGGCAATCCTTAGCCACCTCTACTTAGAACATAAAATATTGGATAAATTGATTGTAGTTGGAGGAAGCAGTTAGGTGACCAAACAATGGCGCTTCACAGATAACATTCTGATTGGATTCAAAATCCAATTGACAACAAGCACAATGCCACAACAACATTGTTGTATGATTATGCCATCCAACAGTATGTAGCCTTCTACATTTTATATCATTTGTCGCCTCCCTAATACATATATTATTTTTTAATATTTTGTTTTATATTGTTTTGGTTAGCCTCTTTGAGATCCTGGGTGTGGATGAAGTATTCCACCCCACCCACTCCCTGGTCCATGATAGTGAATCTATGTCATGAATCATAGACTTAATGAAAGCATAGTGGATGAATACCAGCAGATGATATGGCTCCCCAAATCAGCACATACTGTGGAAATGTTACACTGGACCTCAAGCATCTTGCAGAGTGTGCCTCTCTGTTTGTGTGTACACACAAATTCATGCACACATTCATATGTCAAGCATTTGGCATCCTTCTCCCCCATATTTTCTGTATATGTGGGGCTCAGAATCCAAAATTTGTCACAGATAACATATTAATATTATACAGCATTCAGTTCTTCAATTGCTTATTCATCTATTGCCTACAGGTGTGACTCCAAAATCAACTGTCAAGATTTCCCAGTATACGACTCCAAGATCTGCCAATAAGGCTTTGCTTCAGAATTGTAGAGAGATCTGTATTTTAAAGCAAGGCACATCAAGTATGTCCAAAGCCGTTCCACCTTTTCCAGATCCCAAAGTATTTCCAGATCCTGCTAGTACTGATCACATTGGCTCCACATCTGAACAAAGGTATGCAACTAAACTGGCCCTTTGCTTTGGGCAGTGCAGGAATAACAACCCTTTTGGGGAGAGCCAGTGGAGCCTCACAGCACTATAATAGCTTTTGGGTTGTGTGAAAAATCATGGGGTTTTTCACAGCAAAATATTTCTTCAGCATTCAGTGTACAGAACATAATTCTTGCATAAGGAGCTGGGGCTTTGGAGCAAATCTTGTATGCCACCCCGAGTCTTCGGAGAAGGGCAGCATACAAATCTAAATAATAATAATAATAATAATAATAATAATAATAATAATAATAATAATAATAACAACAACAACAACAACAACAACAATAATGGTTGTTTTCTTCTTTTAAGCCAGAAACCTCTTTCTGCATTTTAGCAATCCAAACTAAATTCTTAAGGCCTCCATCGTTCATTTAAAAATATACCGAATATACCTGAAACAGTGATTGTAATTTTTCTGCTGCTGATATATAACACGTAAAGTTTTAAACCTCCTGTTTCAGATTTCTAATCCTTCCAGCAATTATGTTAAACTTAATTTTTATTAATCATATGGCTGATATTTCCAATATGTTGAATAAAATAGAAAAGGTGGTGAGAATGCATTCATTCTTACAAATATGCTGGGAGAAATTAATATTCATTTTAGATTACAGTGATCCCCCAGGTATTGCTATCCCGATCATTGCGAAACGGCTATATGGCGATTTTTAAACCCGGAAGTAAAAACACCATCTGCGCATGCGCGCCCTTTTTTTCTATGGGCACGCATGCGTAGATGGCGCCGGGCAGATCAGCACCCGCTCGCCCGCCGTTCGCCCGGCCACCCACCGTTCACCGTTCGTCCGCCCTTTGCCCGGCCACCCGCCCTTCGCCGCTCACCCGCCCTTCCCCCGCCCACCCACCGTTCGCCCGCCGTTCGCCGTTCGCCCGCCGTTCACCCGGCCACCCGCCGTTCGCCCGCCCTTCGCCCGGCTCGCCCGCCCTTCGCCCGGATTGGGGGCTCGGGGGTTGCTGGAAAGCCCCCCCAGGCCGGCTCCGATCTTTTAAAACAGGCGCGCCGCTTCTCCGCTGACTCCTGGCGAACTTCCCCACTTTAGGAGTCAGCGGAGAAGCCGCGCGCCTGTTTTAAAAGATCGGAGCCGGCCTGGGGGGGCTTTCCAGCAACCCCTGAGCCTGGGTTGGGGGCTCGGGGGTTGCTGGAGAGCCCCCCCAGGCCGGCTCCGATCTTTTAAAACAGGCGCGCTGCTTCTCCGCTGACTCCTGGCGAACTTCCCGCTTTAGAAGTCAGCGGACAAGCCGCGCACCTGTTTTAAAATATCGGAGCTGGCCTGGGGGGGGCTTTCCCTTTCAGTTGGGAAGCCGCGCGGCTTCCCAACTGAGTCCCGAAGTCAAAGGCTAACTTCAGGACTCAGTTGGGAAGCCGCGCGGCTGATTTAAAATGTCGCCGCCGGCATGTCCCGAAGCCAAACGAACCCGGGTGGCTGGGCGAGCAGCGAGCGAACGGCGGGTGGCCGGGCGAAGGGCGGGCAAGCGGCGGGCGCGGCAGCAGCGAGGAGTTTGCGTGGGCGGTGGGGAAACCCCAATCTTCGGCTCCTCGCTGCTGCGGCGGAAGTAAAAACACCATCTGCGCATGCGCAGATGGTGTTTTTAATTCCGCAGCGCTACTTCGCACAAAACCGATCATTGCGAGGGGTCCTGGAACGGAACCCTCGCAATGATCGGGGGATCACTGTATAGCATTTGTGCTAGCCTATTTGATCTGTTGCCTGTTGAGTGATTTCTTTCAGCCAATCCCTTATTTTGTGCCATTATTTCCTAACTTTAAGGTATGTCCACCCCATATGATAGAAGGTACCCTGTTTATACCCACACTTTCAGAATTCAGGCAAAAAGTTGGGTACATTTTGGCCAATCTTGCTGGAGGTAGATGCCAACAGTAAAACATCTTGTAAATGTTTTCCCTATAGGTTGACAACTTTGTTAATTTATATTTTTTACCCCATAATTTTCCCAATGGTCTAATTCAATACTACAGTGGTCCCTCGATTTGCGCGTTCTCGATTAGCGCGAAACGCTGCAACGCGGTTTTTCAAAAAATATTAATTAAAAAAATAAAATATTAAAAAATAAAAAAATTTTTATTCTGTTCCCTGAATGGAGACCGCCGGCCGCTCAATCGGGCCGGCAGGGAACAGAATGGAGCCTTCCGCGGCGGGGCTGGTAAGGGGGGGAGCCGAGGGGGGAAGCCGAGCCCAGCCCCGTGGCATTCGCTTTCCTCCCACCCGCAGCCGACTGATCGTGGGCTCCTTCGCAACCTCGGAGAGCTTCCTGGTTTTCGTGAGCTTTCATGCCCTGGAAGCTCTCCGAGGTTGCGAAGGAGCCCACGATCAGTCTCGGCTGCGGGTGGGAGGAAGGCGAATCCCCCGTGGGCTCCGTTACATCTTCCGCTGCCAGCCAGGCTATGCTGGCGGCAGCGGAACAATCGCTGGCTGTCAACTTTTCTTTTTAAAACTGGGCAGGAGCTGACTTGCCTCCCCAGTGCTAAAAAGAAAAGTTGACAGCCAGCGCTGCGACTGACGGAATGCTGAGCCTCCCGTTCTCCCCCCCCCACCTCGCCCCTTCCGGTTTTGGCGTTCAGCAACAGAGTCCGGCGCTGGGGCCATGCGGGGCCGCTCATCCAGGGGGGCGTGGACTGGCAAGCGGCAAGCGGCAAGTGATCTGGCGGGAAGACCAAGGGAAGGTTCCTTCAGCCGCCCAACACTTGATCCGCTTCGCAGCGCGGCAACGGGGAAACCCCATCTTCGGCTCCTCGCTGCTTCCGCGCTGCGGAGCAGATCAGCTGTTGGGCGGCTGAAGGAACTTTCCCTTGGTCTTCCCCGCCGCCCACACGCAAACTCCACCATCTGCGCATGTGCGGCCATGAAAAAAATGGCGCACATGCGCAGATGGTGTTTTTACTTCCGCATCCAGTATAACGCGGAAATCGGTTAGCGCGGGAGGTCTTGGAACGTAACCCCCGCGCTAACCGAGAGATCACTGTATATATCCAAAATTTCTGGCCCAACTTATTGTTGTCTCTTTCATAGTTTTTCTTCCATTTTGAATCTTAGGAATAGGTTATAAACTTTTGTAACCATTTTCCCCCTTGTCCCTAATAATGTCTTTATCTATTTCTCATTGTTTTCCATAAATACTGTATTGTTCTAATTACCGTACTTGGATCTGTTGCCTGTTGTATTTCACTTTTCTCTTTACAAAAAAGACCTCTTGGTCTATTATACTATTTCTGTTATATGCTTCTATATAAGAAACATATATGTTATATGCTTCTTATATGTTATATGCTTCTTATATCCTGAGTCTTGATTAAAATGCCTTGTCTTTTCTTGTGTGATATTTGAAACACTCCAACCTCCTTGTTGCCCAAGGCTTCTTTCTTTGGCTATCATGCTAGCTTGGTTCCTATAGCGACTTGATTTGGGGGATATTTTTTTCACTTCAGTTTTCCCTTAGCTCCTCAAGTTCTCTTCCCCATAAGTTAAGTACACTGAATCTTCTTCAAGCCGTATCTTGCTAATACACATACGGTATTCGTTTTGATTTTGAATAACGTTGAAACAGTTATTCTATGGGACAAAATTTTAATTCAAGAAGCTTGAAAGGAAAATAATTTCAAGGATAAAGTGTGGCCTGTGATTTTCCCAGATACATTTTACATCCTCTGGGCAACTGAAGGAATAGAAGTTGTGAATAGCAACTTGAACAGCCCAACAGTCAATCCTAATATTCTTCACCAGTGATAATAGCAATAGCACTTAGACTTCACAGTGCTTTACAGCTCTCTCTAAGCGTTTTACAGTCAGCATATTACCCCCCAACAATTGGGGTCCTCATTTTACCAACCTCGGAAAGATGGAAGGCTGAGTCAACCTTGAGCCTATGGGATTCAAACTGCCAAATAATCTTACCTGTAGGCTACTCGTTGATACCGGTGGGCACAATGGGAATAGAAAGCTTGACTAATTAGGTTTTATGCTGTGATGTTTCTATGCATTGTATTGTTGTATCCAAGTTGAGGATTTGCAAGTTAAAAAGGTTTTAGGAACTGGGGAGTAATATTGTTTCAAATGTGCATCTCTTTGTTTTTGTTTATTTTCTCCAGTGGCGATCAAGCAACAGAGGAACCGTGTGCTAGAACAGGGGAAGCAGAAATAACAACTGTAAGTATTACAGTTACAGAAATGGCTAAATGTGTCTTTTTCTTTGATTTCTTGGTGAAGCTATTTTCTAAGGAAGCTTGCTGTGCTTTTTAACACTTAATTATTGTTTTTTTAATGTAAGAAAGGGGTGAGGGTAAGTAATCTGGTCCCCTTTAGTTTTGTTCTTCAACCTTTCTCTTCCTCAAATAGGTAGAAGACATAACTAAACAATTTGAGAACTTGATGAAACTTGAAGCGAATGGTTGGCAAATGGTGGATGATGTTCAGCCCCACAAACCTGCCAAGGTATGAAAAACTCTTTGCTGGCTCTGCTTTTAGGGGATGATTTTTTGCTTGGACCAGATTCCTTATGGGACCGCCTTCTGCCGCATGAGTCCCAGCGACCGGTCAGGTCTCACAGAGTCGGCCTTCTCCAGGTCCCATCAACTAGACAAAGAATGATCCATCTTCATTCAAGGTCCTTGAACTTTCATCTTTGCTTCTGAATGCAGGTTGAAGAAGCAACCAGTTGTGACAGGAGCACATCCTCAAGTGACATGGATGCTTTCCAATTTAAAGAAGAATCTTTAGAAATTGGAGGCGAATTGAAGCAGACCATGATAGATCAACAGGTCAAAAAGGATTTTCTTAGTCCCTTAGTATTTTTTTAATTAATATTTTTTGAAAAACCGTGGTATAGCCGTTTCGCGAAGTTTGAACCCGCGCAAAGCGAGGGATCACTGTATCACTTTTCACCTTGAACGTGCATGTCTCTTGGCTGCCGAGAGCATACTGATTTCCACACACAAAACTCAAGTTTGTTTTGGCCATCTTGTCAACTTGAAACTTGCATCTTATAATAAAATTTAGAGTTCTCCGGAATGCACTAAACTGAGCGATCCATATTAAATTCCCACTCATCCAAAGCAGCAAGATAAAAGGCAATGTTGCAAGATATTTCTAAGAAATGGCTAAATGTGTCTTTTTCTTTGATTTCTTGGTGAAGCTATTTTCTAAGGAAGCTTGCTGTGCTTTTTAACACTTAATTATTGTTTTTTTAATGTAAGAAAGGGGTGAGGGTAGGTAACCTGGTCCCCTTTAGTTTTGTTCTTCAACCTTTCTCTTCCTCAAATAGGTGGAAGACATAACTAAAAAATTTGAGAACTTGAAGAAACTTGAAGCGAATGGTTGGCAAATGGTGGATGATGTTCAGCCCCACAAACCTGCCAAGGTATGAAAAACTCTTTGCTGGCTCTGCTTTTAGGGGATGATTTTTTGCTTGGACCAGATTCCTTATGGGACCGCCTTCTGCCGCATGAGTCCCAGCGACCGGTCAGGTCTCACAGAGTCGGCCTTCTCCAGGTCCCATCAACTAGACAATGTCGCCTGGCGGGGCCTAGGGGAAGAGCCTTCTCTGTGGGGGCTCCGGCCCTCTGGAACCAGTTCCCCCCAGAGATTTGTACCGCCCCCAGCCTCCTTGACTTCCACAACAGTTTGTAGATCCACTTGTGCCAACTGGCCTGTGGACATTAGACATCAGCCCTTGCCGATGAATGGAATGTATGTTTGTTTGTCAGAATGAGTGACTGGGTTTTGTTTTGTTTTAATAAATTGGGGTTTTAGATTGGTTAGTTTAGTTTTAAAAATTGGATTTAGGATATTTTGTATTGTTACTTATATGCTGTAAGCCACCCCAAGTCCTCAGAGAGGGGCGGCATATAAATCCAATAATAAATAAATTACTGAGACTATTTCTGAAAGGCAACTTTATTGAGTGATTTAGGCAATTGCACAAAAAAGTACAAAAGTTTCTCATGGAGCAGAATTTTACTAAACTTAAGCTACCTGTTCATCTTCTGAGAACTGTAACTCCTGTAACCAAGTCCAAGAACCAAGGATGCACAGCAATTCAGATTTAAAAAATTGGAAAATATGATTTGTAAGGGCATGGGCATATTTGCTGTATCTGTCAGGTGGTGTTTTTTGAATGACTGCCTTTTCCTAAATTGGCATGGTATCTGTAGAGCCCCAGACATTAAAGTACTGGTGCCTCATTAATGTAGATTGATACTATCTTGGAATTCTGTCAGCATTGTTTGAACTCTGAAAGGCACAGCTTCTTTAAGGAGGTGACCTCAGGTGCCATAAACATACCCATGCCTAGCCTTACTGAGCATATATGCCTGAAACAATCAAATATTGCTTTTCTGCCTCCTTTGCCTCTTCACTATTGAATTATTTGGAGTGGAGATGCAACTTACTGTACTTTATAAAACATTATACATCTTGATGGCTAATTAATTGCATTGCCACCCATATTTAAGCTGACCCTTAACTGTAGTGAAGCATCCCTTTGTTTTCCAACTTTCTTTTTTGTAGCCAATTCCTGGCTTTTGGGCTACTTTGGGCTTTCTTTTTAATGCATTCTATTGCCCCCCCCCCCCTTCACCCATTTTCCTGTAAGCACCAACAGTTTTCTTCTTGTAAACAAATAGGTACATTGATCATTGGGATTTTGCTCTAAACTTCTAATATCTGACATCTGATATTTTATATTTTCAGTGAATTTTAAAGTGTTTATAGACCCATAGCTGATCCTTAGGTTGCTAGCCCTGACATTCTTGACTTTTGCTAGCTGCTAAGAATAGGTTGACACTGTGTAGAATCTGATAGGGAACTGAATAATTCAATATTCGGTGCTGATTGTATCAGTATTATAGTCAGTGTCAGATGGGTGAAGCCATCTTATATCATAGTTTATCATTAGAGGGCTTAGTACTGGACATCTTTGTGCGTCAGAAAGTAGGGTTTGGTAAATATACCATGGCAAGCAGTTCCAACTTTGGAATTGTAATATATTTTTTATTTGGGGAGGGGAAACCCTGTTTTTTTTGGTTCTATTTGCTACTATTCTACAGTATTGCCTCAGTAGTCAGGAGAGGTGTTGGCAGAGGAATATGTCCTGTTGGAGGTATATTTTAACTTTCATATAGTGCAGTTCTGAGTCAGAACCTCAACATCTGACAACCCCAAATAGAAGTAACCTTTTTTTATTTCCTACCTGAAACATGTCTTCTCTGGTTAGATATCCTTTGGCAGAGACAAACCGTTTGGATTGGGAGGCACGTCTGAAATTTTGAAAATATATTTGGGGCCTCCAATTATGGATTGGGACAGAGTCACACATTAATTCAATGGCTGCAATGAATGAAGTGCCACTCACAAAACTGATTTTCCCAGAAATCAAACTGTTGTTGGCTGTTCTTTACTACTTTATCATCTATCTAAGCAGGAGGCCATACTTCCTAACAAAGCTGTCGGCAAAGATTTTCGGTTTTAAATTGATTGTGAATGGTTTTTACATGTTTTTAACTTTCTTTTATTGGATTATTTTTTTAACCTGTTGTGAGTTGTCCAGAGTTGGTTAAATGTGTTGGGTGGTTGTACAATTGTAATAATAATAGGATCAGGAGCATAGGGTTTTGTTTTTATTTTCTTTGGATCATATGCCCTATACCAGTGTTTTGTTATGCTGGCAACTTGAAGATTTTGGTTGAGTAAGGAACTTTGGGAGTTGAAGTCCACACATCTTCAAGTTTCCACAGTTCAGGAAACTGTGCCCCATACTCTGTAGACTACTGAAGATTGTACTCCAATGTCTTGATGATGTGATGTTTATCCATCGTGTTTGAGGAGGACCTTGACATCTAGTGGGTTGTGAGCTGTACACGATGTGTCCACAAGTGGCTGGTAAGGCCTATACGGGCACAAAACTTCTGCCACATGTTGGGCAGGCATGTATGGGCACCATTGTCACAGCATTTGCATTTGCAGCCCTGGCTTTGCAGGGTGCTCGCTTCTCTACTGCTCTGAATGTTCTTCTGGCCTCCGATAGCCTTGGTGGATCAGCATGCGCCATGTTGGTCGATGTTGTGCCAGGGTTTCACAGGAGGTGGTGGTGATATCGAGGGACTTGAAGGAGGCTTTCAACGGGTCTTTGTATTGCTTCCTTTGTCCCACATGTGATCACTTTCCTTGAGCAGCTCACCACAGAGGAGCTATTTAAGGATGCGATGGTCTGGCATCCTAGCAACATTGCCCAGTGTGTCTGGGCTTTCAACAGCAGGATGGGAATTGATGGCAGGCCTGTTTTGGAAAGGACCTCAGTGTCAGGCGCCTTATCCTGCCACCAGATCCTCAGAATTCTACAGAGGCAGGTCATGTGGAAGTGGTTCAATTGCCTAGCATGCCTCCTGTATACAGTCCAAGTCTCACTGGCATAGAACAGGGTAGTTAGCACTATTTATTTATTTGATTTGATTTGATTTGATTTGTATGCCGCCCCTCTCCGAAGACTCGGGGCAGCTAACAACAATATAAAAAGACAATGTAAACAAATCTAATATTAAAAACAATCTAAAAAACCTCAATTTAAAGAACCACTCATCCATACAAGCATACCATGTATAAATTCTATAAGCCTAGGGGGAAGGGAAATTTCAAACTATTGCTTGGTAGACTTTGAGCTTTGTAGCTAGGCTGATTCCACGTCGGTTCCACACGTTGGTCATTAGTCTGCCAAATGCAGAGCTTGCCTTGGCGATTCTGCAGTTGACCTCAATATCAATTATCACTACACTGGAGAGGGTGCTGCCAAGGCATGTAAATTGGATGTCATTGGGTCTATCATGATATAGGCAGGATCTCTAGAGAGGTCTGGTTGCATTCCTTCCCTGTGCCCTGAGTTTTTGAAGGCTAGGGATTATCAGCTTTGTCAAGGTATTTTTTGATTTCCAGAAAAAGCCCATCCTTCGGAGGACAGCCAAAGCAGCAGGGGGGTCTGCCGAAAGCAGAGCAGCCAGAAAAAGCCTTGCGTCTGTAAAAGCAGCCATGAAGAACAAGGCAAAAGAAGGGTTGGCAGCACAGGCTTCAGGCCAAGGAGCAGAACGGATATTTGATGGAGGGTTTTTCAGAATTGAATCTCCTGCCAAACCCTTTCCAGGTCAGTCCAGATTCCAGACCACGGCCTTTGCACAAGAATATATGTACTGTATTATGACAATTATTGCAGTAGCTACACCTTGCTGACTCCGCATGAGTTTCTGGTAGTTTACAACATGTTCTGTCGGGCTCTCTCCTCCCAAAAAATCACAGATACAAATTTCAGACACACACACACACACACGTTTGAAAATTCAAAACAATGTTCTTTATAATGAAAATTCACTTAAACTAAGCCCTCTTTTGGTATAGCAAAGAGCACAGGTCTCCAAACAAACTGGTAGTTTGTACAAGTCCCTTATCAGTTCTGTGAAACTTAGCTTGCAGCTGTGAGGCAATTCGCAGTCCTTCTTTCACAAAGTGAAACACACTTTGCTCTGGTTTAGTTTCAAAGCGGGGGAAAATCAGCACACAAAAGGTCAAAGTCAGTAAAGCAGTCATGAAACACAATGATCAGATAATCCTCCACAATGGCCAAACCCACAGGCTGCTATTTATAGCAGCCTCACTAATTACCACAGTCCCACCCAACCACAGGTGGCCCCATTTTCTTTGATAATAATCTCTCAGTTGTTGTTGCCCATGCATCGCTCTCCGCATGCGTGGCTGTATCATTAACTCTTGTTCTGAATCCAAGGAGGAGCTAGATAATTGATCTCCTTCTGAGCTGTCTGCCACACTCTCCTCCTCACTGTCACTCATGTCTTCTTGGTCAGAGGAGCCTTCATCTTCAGATTCCACCGGGGGCAAAACAGGCCTGCAGCATGTGGATGTCTCCCCCACATCCACAGTCCTTGGGGCAGGAGCTGGGCCAGAGCTAACCACAACAACAACATATCCACACCACCATGAAACTATTCATTTCGTTTCACTGTTCAGGTTCTGCAGCATTAAACATTAAAAGCTTTCTGTTTCACTGTTTTCCTCAAGAACATTAATAAGATGCCAAACAGCTTTTTGAGAGCAAATTATGCTATAAAGAAATATTCCATAAGAAATATCACCTCATAGTCCACCTTTCCTGAAACCCACGTGGGGTGGGCAATCCTTAGCCACCTCTACTTAGAACATAAAATATTGGATAAATTGATTGTAGTTGGAGGAAGCAGTTAGGTGACCAAACAATGGCGCTTCACAGATAACATTCTGATTGGATTCAAAATCCAATTGACAACAAGCACAATGCCACAACAACATTGTTGTATGATTATGCCATCCAACAGTATGTAGCCTTCTACATTTTATATCATTTGTCGCCTCCCTAATACATATACTATTTTTTAATATTTTGTTTTATATTGTTTTGGTTAGCCTCTTTGAGATCCTGGGTGTGGATGAAGTATTCCACCCCACCCACTCCCTGGTCCATGATAGTGAATCTATGTCATGAATCATAGACTTAATGAAGCATAGTGGATGAATACCAGCAGATGATATGGCTCCCCAAATCAGCACATACTGTGGAAATGTTACACTGGACCTCAAGCATCTTGCAGAGTGTGCCTCCATTCTTCCTCCATATTTTGGGTCCTTGGTTGCCAAATGAGATGTAAAAGTTTCCACAGTCTGTGTTGATTTGGGGAGCCATGTCATCTGCTGGTATTCGTCCACTGTGCTTCATTAAGTCCAGAGTCAACAGAGCTGTCTACCAGGAGATTTTGGTGCGCTCCATGCTTCCATTCACATGCGAGCTTTATGGGGATGGTGACTTAAATTTTCCAGCAGGATTTGGCTCCTGCTTACAGTGCCCAAATCCCCAAAAACCAGGTTCAATGATCATGGGATTACTGTCCTTGATTGGCCAGCAAACTTGCCTGATCTGAACCCCAAAGAGAATCTATGGGGCATTGCCAAGAGAAAGATGAGAGACATGAGACCGAATAATGCAGAAGAGCTTAATGCTACTATTGAAGCATCCTGGTCTTCCATAACACCTCAGCAGTGCCACAGGATGATAGTTTCCATACAACGCCGCATTGAGGCAGTACTTGCTACAAAAGGTCCCAAACACATGCATGCTTATACTTTTTAGAGGTCTGATACCATTCTATGTGCAATCCATGTTTTATTGATCGTATGTAATATTCTAATTTTCTGAGAATGGGGGATTTGGGGTTTTCATGAGCTGTAAACCATAATCGTCACAATTATGACAAATCATGGCTTGAACTACCTTACTTTGCATGTAATAAGTCTCTCTCATATATTAAGTTTCACCTTTTAAGTTGCATTACTGAACTAAATGAACGTTTGCATGATATTCTAATTTTTCAAGTTTCACCTGTACTATAGGTCAAATCTGCTAAAACTTTTCAGTGTCTCAATAGAGCATACAATGTGAGGAAAACCTTTGAGGATGACTTAATCCTCTCTGTATGTGTGTACACACAAATTCATGCACACATTCATATGTCAAGCATTTGGCATCCTTCTCCCCCATATTTTCTGTATATGTGGGGCTCAGAATCCAAAATTTGTCACAGATAACATATTAATATTATACAGCATTCAGTTCTTCAATTGCTTATTCATCTATTGCCTACAGGTGTGACTCCAAAATCAACTGTCAAGATTTCCCAGTATACGACTCCAAGATCTGCCAATAAGGCTTTGCTTCAGAATTGTAGAGAGATCTGTATTTTAAAGCAAGGCACATCAAGTATGTCCAAAGCCGTTCCACCTTTTCCAGATCCCAAAGTATTTCCAGATCCTGCTAGTACTGATCACATTGGCTCCACATCTGAACAAAGGTATGCAACTAAACTGGCCCTTTGCTTTGGGCAGTGCAGGAATAACAACCCTTTTGGGGAGAGCCAGTGGAGCCTCACAGCACTATAATAGCTTTTGGGTTGTGTGAAAAATCATGCGGTTTTTCACAGCAAAATATTTCTTCAGCATTCAGTGTACAGAACATAATTCTTGCATAAGGAGCTGGGGCTCTGGAGCAAATCTTGTATGCCACCCCGAGTCTTCGGAGAGGGGCAGCATACAAATCTAAATAATAATAATAATAATAATAATAATAATAATAATAATAATAATAATAATAACAACAACAACAACAACAACAACAACAACAACAATAATGGTTGTTTTCTTCTTTTAAGCCAGAAACCTCTTTCTGCATTTTAGCAATCCAAACTAAATTCTTAAGGCCTCCATCGTTCATTTAAAAATATACCGAATATACCTGAAACAGTGATTGTAATTTTTCTGCTGCTGATATATAACACGTAAAGTTTTAAACCTCCTGTTTCAGATTTCTAATCCTTCCAGCAATTATGTTAAACTTAATTTTTATTAATCATATGGCTGATATTTCCAATATGTTGAATAAAATAGAAAAGGTGGTGAGAATGCATTCATTCTTACAAATATGCTGGGAGAAATTAATATTCATTTTAGATTACAGTGATCCCCCAGGTATTGCTATCCCGATCATTGCGAAACGGCTATATGGCGATTTTTGAACCCAGAAGTAAAAACACCATCTGCGCATGCGCTCCCTTTTTTTCTATGGGCACGCATGCGTAGATGGCGCCGGGCAGATCAGCTGCTGGGCGGCTTCCCTGGGTCTTCCCCCTCTTGCTGGCGGGAGGGCGAAGCCCCCCCCAGCACCCGCTCGCCCGCCGTTCACCCGGCCACCCACCGCTCGCCGCTCGCCCGCCCTTTGCCCGGCCACCCGCCGTTCGCCGCTCGCCCGCCCTTCGCCCGGCCACCCGCCGTTCGCCCGCCGTTCACCCGGCCACCCGCCGTTCGCCCGCCCTTCGCCCGGCTCGCCCGCCCTTCGCCCGGCTCGCCCCCCTTCGCCCGGCTTGGGGGCTCAGGGGTTGCTGGAGAGCCCCCCCAGGCCGGCTCCGATCTTTTAAAACAGGCGCGCTGCTTCTCCGCTGACTCCTGGCGAACTTCCCCGCTTTAGGAGTCAGCGGACAAGCCGCGCGCCTGTTTTAAAAGATCAGAGCCGGCCTGGGGGGGGCTTTCCCTTTCAGTTGGGAAGCCGCGCGGCTTCCCAACTGAGTCCCGAAGTCAAAGATGAACTTCAGGACTCAGTTGGGAAGCCGCGCGGCTGATTTAAAACGTCGCCGCCGGCATGTCCCGAAGCCAAACGAACCCGGGTGGCCGGGCGAGCAGCGAGCGAACAGCGGGTGGCCGGGCGAAGGGCGGGCAAGCGGTGGGCGCGGCAGCAGCGAGGAGTTTGCGTGGGCGGCGGGGAAACCCCAATCTTCGGCTCCTCGTTGCTGCGGCGGAAGTAAAAACACCACCTGCGCATGCGCAGATGGTGTTTTTACTTCCGCAGCGCTACTTCGCGCAAAACCGATCATTGCGAGGGGTCCTGGAACGGAACCCTCGCAATGATCGGGGGATCACTGTATAGCATTTGTGCTAGCCTATTTGATCTGTTGCCTGTTGAGTGATTTCTTTCAGCCAATCCCTTATTTTGTGCCATTATTTCCTAACTTTAAGGTATGTCCACCCCATATGGTAGAAGGTACCCTGTTTATACCCACACTTTCAGAATTCAGGCAAACAGTTGGGTACATTTTGGCCAATCTTGCTGGAGGTAGATGCCAATAGTAAAACATCTTGTAAATGTTTTCCTTATAGGTTGACAACTTTGTTAATTTATATTTTTTACCCCATAATTTTCCCAATGGTCTAATTCAATACTATATCCAAAATTTCTGGCCCAACTTATTGTTGTCTCTTTCATAGTTTTTCTTCCATTTTGAATCTTAGGAATAGGTTATAAACTTTTGTAACCATTTTCCCCCTTGTCCCTAATAATGTCTTTATCTATTTCTCATTGTTTTCCATAAATACTGTATTGTTCTAATTACCGTACTTGGATCTGTTGCCTGTTGTATTTCACTTTTCTCTTTACAAAAAAGACCTCTTGGTCTATTATACTATTTCTGTTATATGCTTCTATATAAGAAACATATATGTTATATGCTTGTTATATGTTATATGCTTCTTATATGCTGAGTCTTGATTAAAATGCCTTGTCTTTTCTTGTGTGATATTTGAAACACTCCAACCTCCTTGTTGCCCAAGGCTTCTTTCTTTGGCTATCATGCTAGCTTGGTTCCTATAGTGACTTGATTTGGGGGATATTTTTTTCCCCACTTCAGTTTTCCCTTAGCTCCTCAAGTTCTCTTCCCCATAAGTTAAGTACACTGAATCTTCTTCAAGCCGTATCTTGATAATACACATACGGTATTCGTTTTGATTTTGAATAACGTTGAAACAGTTATTCTATGGGACAAAATTTTAATTCAAGAAGCTTGAAAGGAAAATAATTTCAAGGATAAAGTGTGGCCTGTGATTTTCCCAGATACATTTTACATCCTCTGGGCAACTGAAGGAATAGAAGTTGTGAATAGCAACTTGAACAGCCCAACAGTCAATCCTAATATTCTTCACCAGTGATAATAGCAACAGCACTTAGACTTCACAGTGCTTTACAGCTCTCTCTAAGCGTTTTACAGTCAGCATATTACCCCCCAACAATTGGGGTCCTCATTTTACCAACCTCGGAAAGATGGAAGGCTGAGTCAACCTTGAGCCTATGGGATTCAAACTGCCAAATAATCTTACCTGTAGGCTACTCGTTGATACCGGTGGGCACAATGGGAATAGAAAGCTTGACTAATTAGGTTTTATGCTGTGATGTTTCTATGCATTGTATTGTTGTATCCAAGTTGAGGATTTGCAAGTTAAAAAGGTTTTAGGAACTGGGGAGTAATATTGTTTCAAATGTGCATCTCTTTGTTTTTGTTTATTTTCTCCAGTGGCGATCAAGCAACAGAGGAACCGTGTGCTAGAACAGGGGAAGCAGAAATAACAACTGTAAGTATTACAGTTACAGAAATGGCTAAATGTGTCTTTTTCTTTGATTTCTTGGTGAAGCTATTTTCTAAGGAAGCTTGCTGTGCTTTTTAACACTTAATTATTGTTTTTTTAATGTAAGAAAGGGATGAGGGTAAGTAACCTGGTCCCCTTTAGTTTTGTTCTTCAACCTTTCTCTTCCTCAAATAGGTAGAAGACATAACTAAACAATTTGAGAACTTGATGAAACTTGAAGTGAATGGTTGGCAAATGGTGGATGATGTTCAGCCCCACAAAACTGCCAAGGTATGAAAAACTCTTTGCTGGCTCTGCTTTTAGGGGATGATTTTTTGCTTGGACCAGATTCCTTGTGGGACCGCCTTCTGCCGCATGAGTCCCAGCGACCGGTCAGGTCTCACAGAGTCGGCCTTCTCCAGGTCCCATCAACTAGACAAAGAATGATCCATCTTCATTCAAGGTCCTTGAACTTTCATCTTTGCTTCTGAATGCAGGTTGAAGAAGCAACCAGTTGTGACAGGAGCACATCCTCAAGTGACATGGATGCTTTCCAATTTAAAGAAGAATCTTTAGAAATTGGAGGCGAGATGAAGCAGACCGTGATACATCAACAGGTCAAAAAGGATTTTCTTAGTCTCTTAGTATTTTTTTAATTAATATTTTTTGAAAAACCGTGGTGTAGCCGTTTCGCGAAGTTTGAACCCGCGAAAAGGGAGGGATCACTGTATCACTTTTCACCTTGAACGTGCATGTCTCTTGGCTGCCGAGAGCATAATGATTTCCACACACAAAACTCAAGTTTGTTTTGGCCATCTTGTCAACTTGAAACTTGCATCTTATAATAAAATTTAGAGTTCTCCGGAATGCACTAAACTGAGCGATCTATATTAAATTCCCACTCATCCAAAGCAGCAAGATACAAGGCAATGTTGCAAGATATTTCTAAGAAATGGCTAAATGTGTCTTTTTCTTTGATTTCTTGGTGAAGCTATTTTCTAAGGAAGCTTGCTGTGCTTTTTAACACTTAATTATTGTTTTTTTAATGTAAGAAAGGGGTGAGGGTAGGTAACCTGGTCCCCTTTAGTTTTGTTCTTCAACCTTTCTCTTCCTCAAATAGGTAGAAGACATAACTAAACAATTTGAGAACTTGATGAAACTTGAAGCGAATGGTTGGCAAATGGTGGATGATGTTCAGCCCCACAAAACTGCCAAGGTATGAAAAACTCTTTGCTGGCTCTGCTTTTAGGGGATGATTTTTTGCTTGGACCAGATTCCTTATGGGACCGCTTTCTGCCGCATGAGTCCCAGCGACCGGTCAGGTCTCACAGAGTCGGCCTTCTCCAGGTCCCATCAACTAGACAAAGAATGATCCATCTTCATTCAAGGTCCTTGAACTTTCATCTTTGCTTCTGAATGCAGGTTGAAGAAGCAACCAGTTGTGACAGGAGCACATCCTCAAGTGACATGGATGCTTTCCAATTAAAAGAAGAAACTTTAGAAATTGGAGGCGAGATGAAGCAGACCGTGATACATCAACAGGTCAAAAAGGGTTTTCTTAGTCTCTTAGTATTTTTTTAATTAATATTTTTTGAAAAACCGTGGTGTAGCCGTTTCGCGAAGTTTGAACCCGCGAAAAGGGAGGGATCACTGTATCACTTTTCACCTTGAACGTGCATGTCTCTTGGCTGCCGAGAGCATAATGATTTCCACACACAAAACTCAAGTTTGTTTTGGCCATCTTGTCAACTTGAAACTTGCATCTTATAATAAAATTTAGAGTTCTCCGGAATGCACTAAACTGAGCGATCTATATTAAATTCCCACTCATCCAAAGCAGCAAGATACAAGGCAATGTTGCAAGATATTTCTAAGAAATGGCTAAATGTGTCTTTTTCTTTGATTTCTTGGTGAAGCTATTTTCTAAGGAAGCTTGCTGTGCTTTTTAACACTTAGTTATTGTTTTTTTAATGTAAGAAAGGGGTGAGGGTAGGTAACCTGGTCCCCTTTAATTTTTGTTCTTCAACCTTTCTCTTCCTCAAATAGGTAGAAGACATAACTAAACAATTTGAGAACTTGATGAAATTTGAAGCGAATGGTTGGCAAATGGTGGATGATGTTCAGCCCCACAAAACTGCCAAGGTATGAAAAACTCTTTGCTGGCTCTGCTTTTAGGGGATGATTTTTTGCTTGGACCAGATTCCTTATGGGACCGCTTTCTGCCGCATGAGTCCCAGCGACCGGTCAGGTCTCACAGAGTCGGCCTTCTCAAGGTCCCATCAACTAGACAAAGAATGATCCATCTTCATTCAAGGTCCTTGAACTTTCATCTTTGCTTCTGAATGCAGGTTGAAGAAGCAACCAGTTGTGACAGGAGCACATCCTCAAGTGACATGGATGCTTTCCAATTTAAAGAAGAATCTTTAGAAATTGGAGGCGAGATGAAGCAAACCATGATAGATCAACAGGTCAAAAAGGATTTTCTTAGTCCCTTAGTATTTTTTTAATTAATATTTTTTGAAAAACCGTGGTATAGCCGTTTCGCGAAGTTTGAACCCGCGAAAAGCGAGGGATCACTGTATCACTTTTCACCTTGAACTTGCATGTCTCTTGGCTGCCGAGAGCATAATGATTTCCACACACAAAACTCAAGTTTGTTTTGGCCATCTTGTCAACTTGAAACTTGCATCTTATAATAAAATTTAGAGTTCTCCGGAATGCACTAAACTGAGCGATCTATATTAAATTCCCACTCATCCAAAGCAGCAAGATACAAGGCAATGTTGCAAGATATTTCTAAGAAATGGCTAAATGTGTCTTTTTCTTTGATTTCTTGGTGAAGCTATTTTCTAAGGAAGCTTGCTGTGCTTTTTAACACTTAATTATTGTTTTTTTAATGTAAGAAAGGGGTGAGGGTAGGTAACCTGGTCCCCTTTAGTTTTGTTCTTCAACCTTTCTCTTCCTCAAATAGGTAGAAGACATAACTGAACAATTTGAGAACTTGATGAAACTTGAAGCGAATGGTTGGCAAATGGTGGATGATGTTCAGCCCCACAAAACTGCCAAGGTATGAAAAACTCTTTGCTGGCTCTGCTTTTAGGGGATGATTTTTTGCTTGGACCAGATTCCTTATGGGACCGCTTTCTGCCGCATGAGTCCCAGCGACCGGTCAGGTCTCACAGAGTCGGCCTTCTCCAGGTCCCATCAACTAGACAAAGAATGATCCATCTTCATTCAAGGTCCTTGAACTTTCATCTTTGCTTCTGAATGCAGGTTGAAGAAGCAACCAGTTGTGACAGGAGCACATCCTCAAGTGACATGGATGCTTTCCAATTTAAAGAAGAATCTTTAGAAATTGGAGGCGAGATGAAGCAAACCATGATAGATCAACAGGTCAAAAAGGATTTTCTTAGTCCCTTAGTATTTTTTTAATTAATATTTTTTGAAAAACCATGGTATAGCCGTTTCGCGAAGTTTGAACCCGCGAAAAGCGAGGGATCACTGTATCACTTTTCACCTTGAACGTGCATGTCTCTCGGCTGCCGAGAGCATAATGATTTCCACACACAAAACTCAAGTTTGTTTTGGCCATCTTGTCAATTTGAAACTTGCATCTTATAATAAAATTTAGAGTTCTCCGGAATGCACTAAACTGAGCGATCCATATTAAATTCCCACTCATCCAAAGCAGCAAGATACAAGGCAATGTTGCAAGATATTTCTAAGAAATGGCTAAATGTGTCTTTTTCTTTGATTTCTTGGTGAAGCTATTTTCTAAGGAAGCTTGCTGTGCTTTTTAACACTTAATTATTGTTTTTTTAATGTAAGAAAGGGGTGAGGGTAGGTAACCTGGTCCCCTTTAGTTTTGTTCTTCAACCTTTCTCTTCCTCAAATAGGTAGAAGACATAACTAAACAATTTGAGAACTTGATGAAACTTGAAGCGAATGGTTGGCAAATGGTGGATGATGTTCAGCCCCACAAAACTGCCAAGGTATGAAAAACTCTTTGCTGGCTCTGCTTTTAGGGGATGATTTTTTGCTTGGACCAGATTCCTTGTGGGACCGCCTTCTGCCGCATGAGTCCCAGCGACCGGTCAGGTCTCACAGAGTCGGCCTTCTCCAGGTCCCATCAACTAGACAAAGAATGATCCATCTTCATTCAAGGTCCTTGAACTTTCATCTTTGCTTCTGAATGCAGGTTGAAGAAGCAACCAGTTGTGACAGGAGCACATCCTCAAGTGACATGGATGCTTTCCAATTTAAAGAAGAATCTTTAGAAATTGGAGGCGAGATGAAGCAGACCGTGATACATCAACAGGTCAAAAAGGGTTTTCTTAGTCTCTTAGTATTTTTTTAATTAATATTTTTTGAAAAACCGTAGTATAGCCGTTTTACGAAGTTTGAACCCGCGAAAAGCGAGGGATCACTGTATCACTTTTCACCTTGAACGTGCATGTCTCTTGGCTGCCGAGAGCATAATGATTTCCACACACAAAACTCAAGTTTGTTTTGGCCATCTTGTCAACTTGAAACTTGCATCTTATAATAAAATTTAGAGTTCTCCGGAATGCACTAAACTGAGCGATCTATATTAAATTCCCACTCATCCAAAGCAGCAAGATACCAGGCAATGTTGCAAGATATTTCTAAGAAATGGCTAAATGTGTCTTTTTCTTTGATTTCTTGGTGAAGCTATTTTCTAAGGAAGCTTGCTGTGCTTTTTAACACTTAATTATTGTTTTTTTAATGTAAGAAAGGGGTGAGGGTAGGTAACCTGGTCCCCTTTAGTTTTGTTCTTCAACCTTTCTCTTCCTCAAATAGGTAGAAGACATAACTAAACAATTTGAGAACTTGATGAAACTTGAAGCGAATGGTTGGCAAATGGTGGATGATGTTCAGCCCCACAAAACTGCCAAGGTATGAAAAACTCTTTGCTGGCTCTGCTTTTAGGGGATGATTTTTTGCTTGGACCAGATTCCTTGTGGGACCGCCTTCTGCCGCATGAGTCCCAGCGACCGGTCAGGTCTCACAGAGTCGGCCTTCTCCAGGTCCCATCAACTAGACAAAGAATGATCCATCTTCATTCAAGGTCCTTGAACTTTCATCTTTGCTTCTGAATGCAGGTTGAAGAAGCAACCAGTTGTGACAGGAGCACATCCTCAAGTGACATGGATGCTTTCCAATTAAAAGAAGAAACTTTAGAAATTGGAGGCGAGATGAAGCAGACCGTGATACATCAACAGGTCAAAAAGGGTTTTCTTAGTCTCTTAGTATTTTTTTAATTAATATTTTTTGAAAAACCGTGGTGTAGCCGTTTCGCGAAGTTTGAACCCGCGAAAAGGGAGGGATCACTGTATCACTTTTCACCTTGAACGTGCATGTCTCTTGGCTGCCGAGAGCATAATGATTTCCACACACAAAACTCAAGTTTGTTTTGGCCATCTTGTCAACTTGAAACTTGCATCTTATAATAAAATTTAGAGTTCTCCGGAATGCACTAAACTGAGCGATCTATATTAAATTCCCACTCATCCAAAGCAGCAAGATACAAGGCAATGTTGCAAGATATTTCTAAGAAATGGCTAAATGTGTCTTTTTCTTTGATTTCTTGGTGAAGCTATTTTCTAAGGAAGCTTGCTGTGCTTTTTAACACTTAATTATTGTTTTTTTAATGTAAGAAAGGGGTGAGGGTAGGTAACCTGGTCCCCTTTAGTTTTGTTCTTCAACCTTTCTCTTCCTCAAATAGGTAGAAGACATAACTAAACAATTTGAGAACTTGATGAAACTTGAAGCGAATGGTTGGCAAATGGTGGATGATGTTCAGCCCCACAAAACTGCCAAGGTATGAAAAACTCTTTGCTGGCTCTGCTTTTAGGGGATGATTTTTTGCTTGGACCAGATTCCTTATGGGACCGCTTTCTGCCGCATGAGTCCCAGCGACCGGTCAGGTCTCACAGAGTCGGCCTTCTCCAGGTCCCATCAACTAGACAAAGAATGATCCATCTTCATTCAAGGTCCTTGAACTTTCATCTTTGCTTCTGAATGCAGGTTGAAGAAGCAACCAGTTGTGACAGGAGCACATCCTCAAGTGACATGGATGCTTTCCAATTTAAAGAAGAATCTTTAGAAATTGGAGGCGAGATGAAGCAAACCATGATAGATCAACAGGTCAAAAAGGATTTTCTTAGTCCCTTAGTATTTTTTTAATTAATATTTTTTGAAAAACCGTGGTATAGCCGTTTCGCGAAGTTTGAACCCGCGAAAAGCGAGGGATCACTGTATCACTTTTCACCTTGAACGTGCATGTCTCTCGGCTGCCGAGAGCATAATGATTTCCACACACAAAACTCAAGTTTGTTTTGGCCATCTTGTCAATTTGAAACTTGCATCTTATAATAAAATTTAGAGTTCTCCGGAATGCACTAAACTGAGCGATCTATATTAAATTCCCACTCATCCAAAGCAGCAAGATACCAGGCAATGTTGCAAGATATTTCTAAGAAATGGCTAAATGTGTCTTTTTCTTTGATTTCTTGGTGAAGCTATTTTCTAAGGAAGCTTGCTGTGCTTTTTAACACTTAATTATTGTTTTTTTAATGTAAGAAAGGGGTGAGGGTAGGTAACCTGGTCCCCTTTAGTTTTGTTCTTCAACCTTTCTCTTCCTCAAATAGGTAGAAGACATAACTAAACAATTTGAGAACTTGATGAAACTTGAAGCGAATGGTTGGCAAATGGTGGATGATGTTCAGCCCCACAAAACTGCCAAGGTATGAAAAACTCTTTGCTGGCTCTGCTTTTAGGGGATGATTTTTTGCTTGGACCAGATTCCTTGTGGGACCGCCTTCTGCCGCATGAGTCCCAGCGACCGGTCAGGTCTCACAGAGTCGGCCTTCTCCAGGTCCCATCAACTAGACAAAGAATGATCCATCTTCATTCAAGGTCCTTGAACTTTCATCTTTGCTTCTGAATGCAGGTTGAAGAAGCAACCAGTTGTGACAGGAGCACATCCTCAAGTGACATGGATGCTTTCCAATTAAAAGAAGAAACTTTAGAAATTGGAGGCGAGATGAAGCAGACCGTGATACATCAACAGGTCAAAAAGGGTTTTCTTAGTCTCTTAGTATTTTTTTAATTAATATTTTTTGAAAAACCGTGGTGTAGCCGTTTCGCGAAGTTTGAACCCGCGAAAAGGGAGGGATCACTGTATCACTTTTCACCTTGAACGTGCATGTCTCTTGGCTGCCGAGAGCATAATGATTTCCACACACAAAACTCAAGTTTGTTTTGGCCATCTTGTCAACTTGAAACTTGCATCTTATAATAAAATTTAGAGTTCTCCGGAATGCACTAAACTGAGCGATCTATATTAAATTCCCACTCATCCAAAGCAGCAAGATACAAGGCAATGTTGCAAGATATTTCTAAGAAATGGCTAAATGTGTCTTTTTCTTTGATTTCTTGGTGAAGCTATTTTCTAAGGAAGCTTGCTGTGCTTTTTAACACTTAATTATTGTTTTTTTAATGTAAGAAAGGGGTGAGGGTAGGTAACCTGGTCCCCTTTAGTTTTGTTCTTCAACCTTTCTCTTCCTCAAATAGGTAGAAGACATAACTAAACAATTTGAGAACTTGATGAAACTTGAAGCGAATGGTTGGCAAATGGTGGATGATGTTCAGCCCCACAAAACTGCCAAGGTATGAAAAACTCTTTGCTGGCTCTGCTTTTAGGGGATGATTTTTTGCTTGGACCAGATTCCTTATGGGACCGCTTTCTGCCGCATGAGTCCCAGCGACCGGTCAGGTCTCACAGAGTCGGCCTTCTCCAGGTCCCATCAACTAGACAAAGAATGATCCATCTTCATTCAAGGTCCTTGAACTTTCATCTTTGCTTCTGAATGCAGGTTGAAGAAGCAACCAGTTGTGACAGGAGCACATCCTCAAGTGACATGGATGCTTTCCAATTTAAAGAAGAATCTTTAGAAATTGGAGGCGAGATGAAGCAAACCATGATAGATCAACAGGTCAAAAAGGATTTTCTTAGTCCCTTAGTATTTTTTTAATTAATATTTTTTGAAAAACCGTGGTATAGCCGTTTCGCGAAGTTTGAACCCGCGAAAAGCGAGGGATCACTGTATCACTTTTCACCTTGAACGTGCATGTCTCTCGGCTGCCGAGAGCATAATGATTTCCACACACAAAACTCAAGTTTGTTTTGGCCATCTTGTCAATTTGAAACTTGCATCTTATAATAAAATTTAGAGTTCTCCGGAATGCACTAAACTGAGTGATCTATATTAAATTCCCACTCATCCAAAGCAGCAAGATACAAGGCAATGTTGCAAGATATTTCTAAGAAATGGCTAAATGTGTCTTTTTCTTTGATTTCTTGGTGAAGCTATTTTCTAAGGAAGCTTGCTGTGCTTTTTAACACTTAATTATTGTTTTTTTAATGTAAGAAAGGGGTGAGGGTAGGTAACCTGGTCCCCTTTAGTTTTGTTCTTCAACCTTTCTCTTCCTCAAATAGGTAGAAGACATAACTAAACAATTTGAGAACTTGATGAAACTTGAAGCGAATGGTTGGCAAATGGTGGATGATGTTCAGCCCCACAAAACTGCCAAGGTATGAAAAACTCTTTGCTGGCTCTGCTTTTAGGGGATGATTTTTTGCTTGGACCAGATTCCTTGTGGGACCGCCTTCTGCCGCATGAGTCCCAGCGACCGGTCAGGTCTCACAGAGTCGGCCTTCTCCAGGTCCCATCAACTAGACAAAGAATGATCCATCTTCATTCAAGGTCCTTGAACTTTCATCTTTGCTTCTGAATGCAGGTTGAAGAAGCAACCAGTTGTGACAGGAGCACATCCTCAAGTGACATGGATGCTTTCCAATTTAAAGAAGAATCTTTAGAAATTGGAGGCGAGATGAAGCAAACCATGATAGATCAACAGGTCAAAAAGGATTTTCTTAGTCTCTTAGTATTTTTTTAATTAATATTTTTTGAAAAACCGTGGTGTAGCCGTTTCGCGAAGTTTGAACCCGCGAAAAGGGAGGGATCACTGTATCACTTTTCACCTTGAACGTGCATGTCTCTTGGCTGCCGAGAGCATAATGATTTCCACACACAAAACTCAAGTTTGTTTTGGCCATCTTGTCAACTTGAAACTTGCATCTTATAATAAAATTTAGAGTTCTCCGGAATGCACTAAACTGAGCGATCTATATTAAATTCCCACTCATCCAAAGCAGCAAGATACAAGGCAATGTTGCAAGATATTTCTAAGAAATGGCTAAATGTGTCTTTTTCTTTGATTTCTTGGTGAAGCTATTTTCTAAGGAAGCTTGCTGTGCTTTTTAACACTTAATTATTGTTTTTTTAATGTAAGAAAGGGGTGAGGGTAGGTAACCTGGTCCCCTTTAGTTTTGTTCTTCAACCTTTCTCTTCCTCAAATAGGTAGAAGACATAACTAAACAATTTGAGAACTTGATGAAACTTGAAGCGAATGGTTGGCAAATGGTGGATGATGTTCAGCCCCACAAAACTGCCAAGGTATGAAAAACTCTTTGCTGGCTCTGCTTTTAGGGGATGATTTTTTGCTTGGACCAGATTCCTTATGGGACCGCTTTCTGCCGCATGAGTCCCAGCGACCGGTCAGGTCTCACAGAGTCGGCCTTCTCCAGGTCCCATCAACTAGACAAAGAATGATCCATCTTCATTCAAGGTCCTTGAACTTTCATCTTTGCTTCTGAATGCAGGTTGAAGAAGCAACCAGTTGTGACAGGAGCACATCCTCAAGTGACATGGATGCTTTCCAATTTAAAGAAGAATCTTTAGAAATTGGAGGCGAGATGAAGCAAACCATGATAGATCAACAGGTCAAAAAGGATTTTCTTAGTCCCTTAGTATTTTTTTAATTAATATTTTTTGAAAAACCGTGGTATAGCCGTTTCGCGAAGTTTGAACCCGCGAAAAGCGAGGGATCACTGTATCACTTTTCACCTTGAACGTGCATGTCTCTCGGCTGCCGAGAGCATAATGATTTCCACACACAAAACTCAAGTTTGTTTTGGCCATCTTGTCAATTTGAAACTTGCATCTTATAATAAAATTTAGAGTTCTCCGGAATGCACTAAACTGAGTGATCTATATTAAATTCCCACTCATCCAAAGCAGCAAGATACAAGGCAATGTTGCAAGATATTTCTAAGAAATGGCTAAATGTGTCTTTTTCTTTGATTTCTTGGTGAAGCTATTTTCTAAGGAAGCTTGCTGTGCTTTTTAACACTTAATTATTGTTTTTTTAATGTAAGAAAGGGGTGAGGGTAGGTAACCTGGTCCCCTTTAGTTTTGTTCTTCAACCTTTCTCTTCCTCAAATAGGTAGAAGACATAACTAAACAATTTGAGAACTTGATGAAACTTGAAGCGAATGGTTGGCAAATGGTGGATGATGTTCAGCCCCACAAAACTGCCAAGGTATGAAAAACTCTTTGCTGGCTCTGCTTTTAGGGGATGATTTTTTGCTTGGACCAGATTCCTTGTGGGACCGCCTTCTGCCGCATGAGTCCCAGCGACCGGTCAGGTCTCACAGAGTCGGCCTTCTCCAGGTCCCATCAACTAGACAAAGAATGATCCATCTTCATTCAAGGTCCTTGAACTTTCATCTTTGCTTCTGAATGCAGGTTGAAGAAGCAACCAGTTGTGACAGGAGCACATCCTCAAGTGACATGGATGCTTTCCAATTTAAAGAAGAATCTTTAGAAATTGGAGGCGAGATGAAGCAAACCATGATAGATCAACAGGTCAAAAAGGATTTTCTTAGTCTCTTAGTATTTTTTTAATTAATATTTTTTGAAAAACCGTGGTGTAGCCGTTTCGCGAAGTTTGAACCCGCGAAAAGGGAGGGATCACTGTATCACTTTTCACCTTGAACGTGCATGTCTCTTGGCTGCCGAGAGCATAATGATTTCCACACACAAAACTCAAGTTTGTTTTGGCCATCTTGTCAACTTGAAACTTGCATCTTATAATAAAATTTAGAGTTCTCCGGAATGCACTAAACTGAGCGATCTATATTAAATTCCCACTCATCCAAAGCAGCAAGATACAAGGCAATGTTGCAAGATATTTCTAAGAAATGGCTAAATGTGTCTTTTTCTTTGATTTCTTGGTGAAGCTATTTTCTAAGGAAGCTTGCTGTGCTTTTTAACACTTAATTATTGTTTTTTTAATGTAAGAAAGGGGTGAGGGTAGGTAACCTGGTCCCCTTTAGTTTTGTTCTTCAACCTTTCTCTTCCTCAAATAGGTAGAAGACATAACTAAACAATTTGAGAACTTGATGAAACTTGAAGCGAATGGTTGGCAAATGGTGGATGATGTTCAGCCCCACAAAACTGCCAAGGTATGAAAAACTCTTTGCTGGCTCTGCTTTTAGGGGATGATTTTTTGCTTGGACCAGATTCCTTATGGGACCGCTTTCTGCCGCATGAGTCCCAGCGACCGGTCAGGTCTCACAGAGTCGGCCTTCTCCAGGTCCCATCAACTAGACAAAGAATGATCCATCTTCATTCAAGGTCCTTGAACTTTCATCTTTGCTTCTGAATGCAGGTTGAAGAAGCAACCAGTTGTGACAGGAGCACATCCTCAAGTGACATGGATGCTTTCCAATTTAAAGAAGAATCTTTAGAAATTGGAGGCGAGATGAAGCAAACCATGATAGATCAACAGGTCAAAAAGGATTTTCTTAGTCCCTTAGTATTTTTTTAATTAATATTTTTTGAAAAACCGTAGTATAGCCGTTTCGCGAAGTTTGAACCCGCGAAAAGCGAGGGATCACTGTATCACTTTTCACCTTGAACGTGCATGTCTCTTGGCTGCCGAGAGCATAATGATTTCCACACACAAAACTCAAGTTTGTTTTGGCCATCTTGTCAACTTGAAACTTGCATCTTATAATAAAATTTAGAGTTCTCCGGAATGCACTAAACTGAGCGATCTATATTAAATTCCCACTCATCCAAAGCAGCAAGATACAAGGCAATGTTGCAAGATATTTCTAAGAAATGGCTAAATGTGTCTTTTTCTTTGATTTCTTGGTGAAGCTATTTTCTAAGGAAGCTTGCTGTGCTTTTTAACACTTAATTATTGTTTTTTTAATGCAAGAAAGGGGTGAGGGTAGGTAACCTGGTCCCCTTTAGTTTTGTTCTTCAACCTTTCTCTTCCTCAAATAGGTAGAAGACATAACTAAACAATTTGAGAACTTGATGAAACTTGAAGCGAATGGTTGGCAAATGGTGGATGATGTTCAGCCCCACAAAACTGCCAAGGTATGAAAAACTCTTTGCTGGCTCTGCTTTTAGGGGATGATTTTTTGCTTGGACCAGATTCCTTGTGGGACCGCCTTCTGTCGCATGAGTCCCAGCGACCGGTCAGGTCTCACAGAGTCGGCCTTCTCCAGGTCCCATCAACTAGACAAAGAATGATCCGTCTTCATTCAAGGTCCTTGAACTTTCATCTTTGCTTCTGAATGCAGGTTGAAGAAGCAACCAGTTGTGACAGGAGCACATCCTCAAGTGACATGGATGCTTTCCAATTAAAAGAAGAAGCTTTAGAAATTGGAGGCGAGATGAAGCAGACCGTGATAGATCAACAGGTCAAAAAGGGTTTTCTTAGTCTCTTAGTATTTTTTTAATTAATATTTTTTGAAAAACCGTGGTGTAGCTGTTTCGCGAAGTTTGAACCCGCGAAAAGGGAGGGATCACTGTATCACTTTTCACCTTGAACGTTCATGTCTCTTGGCTGCCAAGAGCATACTGATTTCCACACACAAAACTCAAGTTTGTTTTGGCCATCTTGTCCACTTGAAACTTGCATCTTATAATAAAATTTAGAGTTCCCCGGAATGCACTAAACTGAGCGATCCATATTAAATTCCCACTCATCCAAAGCAGCAAGATACAAGGCAATGTTGCAAGATATTTCTAAGAAATGGCTAAATGTGTCTTTTTCTTTGATTTCTTGGTGAAGCTATTGTCTAAGGAAGCTTGCTGTACTTTTTAACACTTAATTATTGTTTTTTTAATGTAAGAAAGGGGTGAGGGTAAGTAACCTGGTCCCCTTTAGTTTTGTTCTTCAACCTTTCTCTTCCTCAAATAGGTAGAAGACATGACTAAACAATTTGAGAACTTGATGAAACTTGAAGCGAATGTTTGGCAAATGGTGGATGATGTTCAGCCCCACAAACCTGCCAAGGTATGAAAAACTCTTTGCTGGCTCTGCTTTTAGGTCCCATCAACTAGACAATGTCGCCTGGCGGGGCCTAGGGGAAGAGCCTCCTCTGTGGGGGCTCCGGCCGTCTGAAACCAGTTCCCCCCAGAGATTTGTATTGCCCCCAGCCTCCTTGACTTCCACAACAGTTTGAAGATCCACTTGTGCCAACTGGCCTGTGGACATTAGACATCAGCCCTTGCCGATGAATGGAATGTATGTTTGTTTGTCAGAATGAGTGACTGGGGTTTTTTTTTTTTAATAAATTGGGGTTTTAGATTGGTTAGTTTAGTTTTAAAAATTGGATTTAGGATATTTTGTATTGTTACTTATATGCTGTAAGCCACCCCAAGTCCTCGGAGAGGGGCGGCATATAAATCCAATAATAAATAAATTACTGAGACTATTTCTGAAAGGCAACTTTATTGAGTGATTTAGGCAATTGCACAAAAAAGTACAAAAGTTTCTCATGGAGCAGAATTTTACTAAACTTAAGCTACCTGTTCATCTTCTGAGAACTGTAACTCCTGTAACCAAGTCCGAGAACCAAGGATGCACAGCAATTCAGATTTAAAAAATTGGAAAATATGATTTGTAAGGGCATGGGCATATTTGCTGTATCTGTCAGGTGGTGTTTTTTGAATGACTGCCTTTTCCTAAATTGGCATGGTATCTGTAGAGCCCCAGACATTAAAGTACTGGTGCCTCATTAATGTAGATTGATACTATTTTGGAATTCTGTCAGCATTGTTTGAACTCTGAAAGGCACAGCTTCTTTAAGGAGGTGACCTCAGGTGCCATAAACATACCCATGCCTAGCCTTACTGAGCATATATGCCTGAAACAATCAAATATTGCTTTTCTGCCTCCTTTGCCTCTTCACTATTGAATTATTTGGAGTGGAGATGCAACTTACTGTACTTTATAAAACATTATACATCTTGATGGCTAATTAATTGCATTGCCACCCATATTTAAGCTGACCCTTAACTGTAGTGAAGCATCCCTTTGTTTTCCAACTTTCTTTTTTGTAGCCACTTCCTGGCTTTTGGGCTACTTTGGGCTTTCTTTTTAATGCATTCTTTTGCCCCCCCCCCCCTTCACCCATTTTCCTGTAAGCACCAACAGTTTTCTTCTTTTTTTTTTTTTAAATAAATTTTATTGATTTTATAAGTTTACAAAAAACAAACATATAACAGTGCACAGTGCATGTGCCCATCACCAAACAACACACACACCCCATCACCCCCCACCACCTCTATAGGAGGATTCAAAGACTTTTGAATTATTTGTCTATCTATTGATCCTTGGCTCTATCTTGAACGCTTTTTTTTTTTACTAAAAGAGTGATTGTAGTTTATTTTTCGTATTTACATCACAGATTCTACTTAACATATAATCTTTTACCTTGTTCCATCGCACCATCAGCTTCTCTAGTTTATTCTCATCAAAATTATTTAATCTTATTTCCATAATTTCAAAGTGTATGTAATCCACCATGTACCAATACCAATTCTGTAGTGTCCATTTTGTAGAGTTTTTCCATCCTAATACTATCACCGCTTGAGCACTTTCCAATGCTACAGTTTTAATTTCTTTAGATTCTCCTAGTTCCCTATATTTAATTAAGATTGCTGTTTCTTTTGTAATTATCCAATTAATATTTAACATTTTATTAATTTCATTCTGGACTACCTTCCAGAATTTCTGTATTTCTATACATTCCCAGATCATGTGCATAAAGATTCCTTTTTTCTGGCATCCATGCCAGCATTTACCTTTCTCTTTCCCCTGGAAGTATGCAAGTTGTGCAGGTGTATAATACCACTTATGTAAGATTTTTCTTCTCATCTCTTTAACTCTCGTGTTTTTAATCTTATATATGTTTACTATTATTTTTTCCATTTCTCTTTCGTCTATTTGTAAGTCATCCTGCCAACATCTTGTTAAACTTTTAACTACCTCTTCTTGCCTCTGCAATAGCATTCTATATATGTTACTGGCTTGTCCTTTACTTTCATTTATCTTTACCCTTATTATTTTTCCAAGTTATTTTCTTCTCGTAAGAAGGCTTCTTTATTCTCACTTTTATTTAAACATGTACATATTGCATTAATCTGCAACCATTGCTGTTTACCGATCAGCCATTCCAATCTAGTTCTACTAACTCTTCCATCTTTCTCATATAGCTGTTCCATTCTCATTACCCCTTTACTATTTAATATTTTAATGATTCTAATTAAATTAGCCTCATCCCCTATATTCAGTGCATGCAACGTTGATAGCTTGGATAACTTTATTCCACTTGTCCTCTGCCATTTAAGCCATATTTCTAAACATGCTTTAAAAGAATCACTTAGGGTACTGATTTCAATTCTATTCCAACTTTTAAATAATAATTCTTTATTATTTATATTATTAATTTCTCTTTCTAATTCTACCCATTTCTTTTCCCCCCATAACTGTAGCTCGATTAACCTTTCAATTTGAAATGCATTTCTATATATTACTAGAGATGGGCTTCCCCAACCTCCTTCTTTTTCTTGTGCATACTGCCAATGCTTCCTTATTCTAGATTTTTTCTCTCCTTCAATCCAAAAGTTTAGTCTATTATCCCATTCTCTTAATTTTGCCTCAGGAAAACTGCCCGGTAAAACTTGAAACAAATACATCATCTTTGGTATTATCATCATCTTAAGGGCCCTTATCTTAGCCATTCTTCCTAAATTTTTTCCCTTCCAATTTTTGATCTGCTTCTGGATTTTTTTCCATATTAAGTTATAATTGGCCGTTGTTATTTTGGATGGATTTTTAAATAACCAAATTCCCAAATATTTCATTTTTTTACAACCTAATTTCAATCCTGAGATTTTTTGAATTTCAATTTGCTCTTTGGGGCCAGTATTTAAGCATATTATCTCTGATTTTTCTATATTAACCTTAAGCCCAGATTGATCTTTAAATTCTTGAAGTAATATCATTATTTTTTTCATCATTTCAATTGGGGTTTCAGACATTACTATAGCATCATCTGCAAATAAGTTTAATTTCAATTCAAGTTCCCCTATTTGATAGCCTCTCCATTCCTTATCATTTCTAATTTTATTTGCTAAGGTCTCGATTGCTAATGCAAATAGCATTGGGGATAATGGGCAACCCTGTTTAGTTCCATTTTGAATTTTAATCATTTCTGTTCTATTGCCATTTACTCTAATTTGAGCTACATTATCCTTATATATTGTTTCTATAACTTTACAAAATTCATTTCCCATATTTAAATCTTTACATAGTTGAAATAGGTATTCATGATTAACTTTATCAAAGGCCTTATAAACATCTAATTTTAAAATGCTTAATTTCCTTTTGGTACTGGTAGCATGATGTAGAACATTAATCACGTTTCTTATTGGTTCAAAGATTTTCCTTCCTTTCACAAATCCATATTGATCTTCTCCAATTATTTTTGGTAATATATTCTCCACCCTATTTGCCAATATTTTCATAAATATTTTGTAGTCCTGATTTAACAAGCTAATAGGGTGATAGGAACTAGGATCCGTTAAATCACGATCTGGTTTTGGGACTGTTATAATTTCTGACATTTTCCACGTCTGTGGAGTTTCAAAAGTTTCCATTACATTATTAAACAATTTCTCCATATACGGTAATAATTCGTTCATATACACTTTATAATATTCAGCTGTAAAACCATCTGGACCAGGAGCTTTAGCAGGTTTCAATCCCTTAATAACTCTAGATATCTCCTCACTTGTAATTTTTGCATTTAACATTTGACTGTCCTCTTTCTTTAATTGCTTTTTAACCTCTGAAGTTTGTAAAACAACATACTCTTTTTTATATAATTCCCCATAAAAGTCTCTCATTATTTTTTCCATATCTACAGTATTACGTTTTATTAGACCATCCTTATCTTTTAAAGCAGAGATAAAAGATTTCTCTTTTCTTTTTTTTAAATAATGTACCATTTGCTTCCTAGATTTCTTGTTCCAGCTTCTAATTCTATGTTTCATAATCATCTTCATTTTATTCCAATTTTCCTCATCAAGTAATTGCAATTGCTTTTTCTTAAATGATAGTAATAAATTCCATTCTCTGTTTCTTGTAATTTTTAAAGTTTCTTGGATTAATTCTATCTCTTTTAATAGGTCCCATCAACTAGACAAAGAATGATCCATCTTCATTCAAGGTCCTTGAACTTTCATCTTTGCTTCTGAATCCAGGTTGAAGAAGCAACATTTTTGATAAACTCATTCAATGAATCTAAGCTCTGCAAGCTGAGATATCATGCACTGCATTGATGCATCCACACAATTTTATAGTAACCATGAGATAAATCATAAAACAATGTCCATGAATATTCCTTATTTGCATTGTTTTGCAAATCCATGTAGTTTGAAGATAATTGTATTAGTACCACCAGGTTCTAAGTGTGAGAGAAAGGGTAAACAATAAAAATGAATGTGAAACCTTCTAAGCAGCTTATAAATATAATATTAAAGAACACCTGTCATTTCAGATCGAACAGGCAGTACCTGTTAGCGGGCATCAATTCACCTGCTGCCTACTACGTCCCTTACTTTGTTGTGTCACTGCCACATCAGCAGCCGTCCCATTAAACTGAATGGAAGTCAAGGAGGAGGCGCTGCAGGACAGAGATGACAGTTGCTCTTTAAAAATTATGACTTAAATCCAGTTGATTTTTACTGATGATTTAAATCAACTTGATTTAAATCAAACCCATTCTGGAAAAGGGTTATATTGCTTGGGGTATGGCAGTGGCACATTCTGGTTTTTGTTATCTGCATGAATTTACCAATATGTACAGACACAAGTTCCTTATCAGTAAAATTCTCAGATGGCTCAGCGGAAGATGTGTAATGTAAAAGATTTCTTGCCTTTATTTTATATCTAGATTAAGATGGCTACTAAGTTTTCCAGTCGACCCAAAGTCGATACATTGAGGACAAAACTTGTTCTCCAAATTCAAAAAGAGAAAAGACAACAAGAATTTAATAAGGGCAGGCAATTTGGAGAAGTTGACAACGCTACTTCTCAGCTGGGCAAAGGAAGCAAAGCTTGTGTACCAAAGCCAAGTAAGTAAAAGCTTTTTAAATATTAACCAAGACTTGTTTTCAGTTTTTATCTTTGTTGTCTTTCCTAAATTTACTAAGTTATTTTATTATCTTTTTCAATACAACAAGTCTTCAGGCAGGTTAAGAAAAGGTTTCATTTCTAAGTCTATCCTTGAGCTGAATTTGTACCTAAACTGTTACTTTGTGAAATGTTTCTCTTATTATGAACTGCTGAAAACAGGTGTGCACAGACCCTGAGTGGGATGGGAATTGCCGGTGTCTGCAAATGGAGAGACATGCAAGAGGGCTCTGTCTATGACAGTGATGGTGAACCAAAGGCACACGTGCCCTATGTCAACTCCAGCATACATGCATGTGCTAGACAGCTGGTTTCTGGCCTTGGGGAAGGCCCTTTCACCCTCCAGAGGCTTCCCTGAAAACCCAGAGTGCGAAAAACCTCCCAATGGGCAAAGAGAAAGGTCAAAGAAATGGACTTCTGGTTTGCCCGTTGTGCTGTTTTTTGCACACCGGAGGCTTCATAGAAGCTTTCTGAAGCCCCAGATTGTGAGAAATGGCACAATGGGCAAACCAGAAGCCTGTTTTTCCCAACTTCCAGTTTGCCGATTTGGCTGTTTTTTCACCGTCCCAGGCTTCAGCTTAGGGTATGTGTGCATGCGTGGGGGGGGAGGGAATGGGTGTTGGCACGTGCATGTGTGCTAATACATGCACACACACCCTTTTGGCACGCAAACCACAAAAGGTTCGCTATCACTGTTCTATGGCAACTTGCCATGAGGGACTCGGCATGGCCTACTTGCCGTTGCCACCTTGCTGCAGCCATTTCACCATGGAGCAAGAGTTACACTAATATCCAGGACAGTGCCTCCATTCTTCCTCCATACTTTGGGTCCTTGGTTGCCAAATGAGATGTAAAAGTTTCCACAGTCTGTTGATTTGGGGAGCCATGTCATCTGCTGGTATTCATCCACTGTGCTTCATTAAGTCCAGAGTCAACAGAGCTGTCTACCAGGAGATTTTGGAGCGCTCCATGCTTCCATCCACATGCGAGCTTTAAGGGGATGGTGACTTAAATTTTCCAGCAGAATTTGGTTCCTGCCTACAGTGCCCAAATCCCCCAAAACCAGGTTCAATTCACAGGCTGCAGAAACCTGTGATCAAGTACAGTGTATTCCAGAACGTAAGTAAAATTGGTGTGGATTTTCTTGTGGTACAAAGTCATTTCAAAATGAGATGGCAGCAAATAATTTAAGCAAAGAAAGAAATTCTTTGGTTGATCTTATAATCTGAGATCATGTAAGAATTATTTGGGAATCAAATTTTCAGAGCTGTCTGCATGTTTTGTCACAGATGTCTAAGTTACTTTGCTTCAGGCTACTGATAAAAGCTGCTGGCTGCAATTTGGGCATGCCTTTATATAAGTATGTCCTCAATGCAATCAATATAGAAACCTTTTAAATTTTAAATAATAATGTATTAGAGACATATAAGGTGAAAGCAGTACTAAATCAGTCTGCTCATTGTGTTGTCTGCATGTATCATTTATTTCAATTGGGAGCTTCCAGATAATATAATTAATATCGATGTATTATTTAATAATACATTTCAAAAATACTTCTCTGAAAATGAGATTTTATTTTCCAGGCTCGTCCTGCGATGATGAAGTATTTGAACCCCAGGTAAGTTTGCTAGAAGTCAGTTGAAGCACCATTAGATATTAGTTAAACTGTAAAGAATTACATTTTGGAGATAATGCATCCTTAAATAAACATATTTATTTTTTGATTTGATTTGATTTGATTTGTATGCTGCCCCTCTCCAAGGACTCGGGGCATCTCACAACATGTCAAAAATAATATACCATATACATATCTAAAAATCTAATTAATATACTAAAAAACTTTTAAAAACTCTAATAAGATTTTAAACCATTCATTACCATTCACACAGCAAAACATACTGCACTTGTCGACCAGGGGGCTAGGGTTTAATGGCCCCAAGCCTGGTGGCATAAATAGATCTTTAAGCTTTTACGGAAGGCGAGGAAGGTGGGGGCAGTGCGAATCTCCAAAAGGAGCTGATTTAAGGATACATTATCTCCGCGGTAAATTTTGTGATGCAAACCTCTGTAGATATAAGGGCTCATAGATACAGTATATATGAAGAGATATCCATGTAAATAGAAACTTGGCATTTGTCAAAATTTCAGCTCATGTAGAAGCCTCTTTGTATGACACAGTATACACACATACAGAGTCATATGATATGCACACCTTTTGCAAGGTAGGCTGTATGACACCAAAGTATAGTGTTCCCTCAATTTTCGCGGGGGATACGTTACGAGACCACCCGAGAAAGTCGAATTTCCGCGAAGTAGAGATGCGGAAGTAAATACATTATTTTTGACTATGAACAGTATCACAAGCCTTCCCTTAACACTTTACTATTGGATGTGGAACCGCATCTCAGATTAAAATTAACAATCAGAAGAACATAAGAAGAGCCATGCTGAATCAGGCAAAAGTCCATCGAGTCCAGCATTCTGTGTCACACAGTGGCCCACCAATTGTCCATGGGAATCTTGAGCAGAAAGAGAAGGCAAGACCCTCCCTTTCCCTTGACCCCCAACAAATGGCACTCAAGGGAATCTTGCCTGCCTCAACCAACATAGAGGCGGCACATGGACATCCGTTTCAATAACCACCCATACACTTGGCATCCATGAATCTGTCTAATCTGTCACGACCTTTTCTGGAAGTGAATTCTATAAACCAATGACCCTCTAGGTGAAGAAATATTTCCCTTGATTTGTCCTCACTTTCTTACCTATGAGCTTTAGGGAGTGCCCCCTTGTCCTAGTATTGTGTGATAGAGAAAATATTTTTTCTCTATCCACCTTTTCTATCCCATGCATGATTTTATACACTTCGATCAAGTCACCCCTTAAACACCATCTTTCAAGGCTGAATTTACTAAATAAACAAAAATAGTAACTATAATTATCAAAGATGTAGCAACTATCCTGTGATAAAAGCAGAATGGATAAATATTTATTATTTTATTTAAATTGATGGAATTGCCGGTGTCTGCAAATGGATAGACATGCAAGACATCCCTCCCTAAGCAGAAGACCCTACATTTGCCTCTACCTAGGATGAAACTCAAAACCTCCTGATTGTGTGGTCAAGAGCTCCACAGCAGCACTAGATCCCAGACACTGCTTTATTTCACAGACATTATATATTTCTACTAATGATAACAGTGTATAATTTTGTGTATCCAACAAATATAATTTACTCAGGCATTATCCATTGGAGTAATCAGCTGTTCCATTTTGAGGGTCTTCCAAAGATTTACTTCTGCTTTTGTCGTTCTAGATTCAGAGTGGCTTCTTAGGATTAAAGATGAGAACCAGAAACTTTACAGAAGGGCTCAGCGCCACCAGGACAAAAAGGAGAAAATCCAGAGGCACAACCACCGTCTTGGAGAGCTAGTGGAGAAGAAGAACTATGACTTGAGAAGCCATCATGAACATCTGGCAGATCTCCGGCGGTCACATGTCCTGGAATTAACTCTGTTATATTCCCTATTGAGGAAATGAAAATCGGTATGAGGTGAGGAGGAGGAGGAGGAGTGCGGCTGATGTGGTTCACCATATATTCAGGAAGTGGTTCACTTTCATAGGTATTTATATTTGTAACGAGGGGTAAAAAACCAGAAGGCTGTAACAAGATGCATTGAATTGAGATGTTCTCCTCTATGGCTATTTGAAAATAAGCCTCACTAAAACCAATTGAATTTGCTCCTTTAAATTGAAGTATCTTTTAAATTTGTATTCTCCCTTTTTTATGGCAGTTTTTCCTCAAAACACTGAGATGATTAGGTTGAGAATTCATTACTGGTTTAGGATATTTGGAAGCTTTAGTACCATGCAATATTAGTTATATGGTTTAGCAAGTACCTTATTGTTTGGAATGAGTCAACTGATCCCTTGGATGGATGGCAGAGTTGGAATAACTGGTTGTTGTTTTTTTAATTGGGGTTTTTTAAATTACTTTTAATATTAGATTTGTTTACATTGTCTTTTTACTGTTGTTAGCCGCCCCAAGTCTGCGGAGAGGGGAGGCATACAAATCAGATCAAATTAATTAATTAAATAAATAAATAAATAATTAAATAAATTAATAAATAAATAAATACAGGTAGTCCTTGACTTACAATAGTTTGTTTATCGCTTGATCGCTCAAACTTACAACTGTTTGGTAAATAGTAACTTACGACCATGTTTCATACTTACAACCATCTAAGCATCCCCATGGTCACATGATCAAATTTCAGACCCTTGGCAACTGACTCTTATTTATGACTTTTGCAGGGTCAGGTGATCTCCTTTCGTGCATTGATTCACGTAACAACTGTGGCGAGGGGGCGTCTGCCCAGGTTTGTCTGGTGCACCAGTTGCGGCCCTATCTGGACCGGGAGTCACTGCTCACAGTCACTCATGCCCTCATCAGCTCGAGGTTCGACCCCTGTAACACTCTCTACATGGGGCTACCTTTGAAGAGTGTTCGGAAACTTCAGATTGTGCAGAATGCAGCTGCGAGAGCAATCATGGGCTTTCCCAGATATGCCCATGTTACACCAACACTCCGCAGTCTACACTGGTTGCCAATCAGTTTCGGTCACAATTCAAAGTGTTGGTTATGACATATAAAGCCCTTCATGGCATCGGACCAGAATATCTCCGGTACCACCTTCTGCCGCACAAATCCCAGCAACCAATTATGTCCCACAGAGTTGGCCTTCTCTGGGTCCCGTCGACGAAACAATGTTGTCTGGTGGGCCCCAGGGGAAGAGCCTTCTCTATGGCAGCCCCCACCCTCTGGAATCAACTCCCCACAGAGATCTGGACTGCTCCCACCCTCCTCGCCTTTCGAAAACTCCTTAAAGCCCACCTCTGCCGTCAGGCATGGGGAAATTGATTCCCCCGGGCCGTTCCATTTTATGTATGGTTTGTTTGGGATGTATGACTGTTTTTTATATTAATGGGTTTTAAACTGAGTTTAATCATTAGATTTGTACTCTATTTTGTTGTTGTGAGCCGCTCTGAGTCTCCGGAGAGGGGTGGCATAGAAATCTAATTAATAATAATAATGATGAAGAAGAAGAAGAAGAAGAGGAGGAGAAGGAGTAGGAGTTGTAAAATAGGGCAAAATTCACTCAAACGTCACTCTTACTAATAGATTTTTTTCTGGGCTCAATTGTGATCTGTATACAAGATTGTAATCAACAAGTTTGCATAGAAAGGATATAATAGAGTTTCAGAAGGTATTATTTTGAATAGGCCAACACACTGGCCTATCACATAGGTAGATAGCACTCTATTTATCCCCTTTTCAACAGAAAGCACTTCCTCTAAACTCCTTCCTTAAATGGGTTGCTTGGGCTGCAGCTCTTCAACCTGTTGTTGCAAGTTCTTGGATAAGTTATAGTCTCTTCTCTACGTGAGCTTTGCCACCTGGTCTTCTCCAGGAGTAGCAAATACTTTGAAGGAGTAGACTCTCTTTTCAGACCTTGTCCCGATTCTTCTAGATTCTTCTCTTGCAGTCTCTGGCATTTTTACTTTTATTTCTGCAAAGCTGAACCGGTTGTGTAATGTCACCTAGTTTGGTAATAATTGCTTGAAATGCTTTAAATACAGTTCCAAGCATGTGTTGTGAAAGTACCAGTAGGGCCTTTATATAGAGGTGAGGAACAGACAAGCAGTTGTAAGTATCAGGAGGATAATGGAAATAAGAAAATGCAATAAAGTAATTTATTTACATTTGGCCCTTCGCTCTCAAAGAGAGAGCCTTAAAATAAATCCACTTTCTCCTGAACCTTCCATCTGCCATTAGATTATAGTGTCCATTATGATAAATACGCTATCTTGATAGTAGAGTTCTTAAATTCAGCCGAAGTAGTTTAGGGAGTCCTTTTCCTTTACAAGAATCACCTGCTTTGCCTACCATCTGACATTCTTGCTGGAGAAAACTGATTAGCTCAATTCTGCGTCAAGGAAGTGAGTTATGTCATGGCCAAGTTTCTTTAAAGAGTTCTGGGTGGGGAGGGGGTTTACTGGCATGAATAGAGAAGGTTAGCAATTGTTTCTTCCGTCTTTGGCTTGCTCTGCATCATCACCAGCCTGCTTGCTCTATCCTTAGTTATTCCAATCCCTCTGTTCTCAGAAGGCTTTCTCATCTCTAAGCTCACCAGGCAGTGAAAATATTTATTCCATACTGACAAGGCTCACTTCCAAAAAAAATGGTGTTCTTCCTTCTCCACATAGATGGCACAAAGCTGCAAACATAGTTCCTTTGTGTAACATATTAATCACACCTCCTTCTATCATATATACAGTGGTACCTCTACCTAGGAACGCCTCTATTTACAAACTTTTCTAGTTAAGAACCGGGTGTTCAAGATTTTTTTGCCTCTTATCAAGAACCATTTTCCAGTTACAAACCTGAGCTTCTGAAATTGTAACTGGAAATGGCAGGGAGAAGCTCTGTGGAGCCTCTCTAGGAATCTCTCCTGGGATGAAACAGGGCTGGAAAAGGTGGGGAGAAGCCTCTGTGAGGGCTCTCTAGGAATCTCCTGGGAGGAAACAGGGCCAGAAAAGGCAGGGAGAAGACTCTGTGGGGCCTCTCTAGGAATCTCCTGGGAGGAAACAGGACCTCCACCCTCCCTGTGGCTTCGCCAATCGCCTGCATTATTTGCTTTTACATTGATTCCTATGGGAAAAATTGCTGCTTCTTACAAACGTTTCTACTTAAGAACCTGGTCACGGAACAAATTAAGTTCGTAAGTAGAGCTACCACTGTACTCTGAAACCTCTTTTTGGAATAATATCCAATTGATTCTGCAATCCTTCTACCCTGTTTCCCCGAAAATAAGACATACCCCGAAAGTAAGGCATGTCAGAGTTTTTGCAGAATTTGCTAATATAAGGCACCCCCCCAAAATAAGGCGTAGTCAAGTTTCCATACGGTACAGTGGGAAAACTTATGGTACCATTCAAAGCTGTTCATAGCGGTACCGCAATAATGTGGTGTCCCCTGATGGCCCCTTCCATCGCTTTGTACCGTCCAGTACAGCAGACAGTCTGCTGCTGTCTCACTGCCATTACAGTCGCCACTACAGTGCGTAGACTGTAGTTCCTCTGGTGGCCGGAAGCTGCAATAGCGGGAGTATACTGTTGTACCATATAAGTGCCGTCGTTTGTGTGTGTGGGTGCCATACTGACAGGTACCGTACCGTAATCAGTGTACCGTATGGTATACTTTCTTTGGGGGTGTCAGCTTTTCTGCCTGTGAATTTGTCTTATTTGAGAAATATAAGGCGCCTCCCGAAAATAAGAGGTAGCACAACTTTTGGAGCAAAAATTAATATAAGACAGTGTCTTATTTTTGGGGAAACACGGTAGTAACTATTCCTTGCTCTTCCTCTAGGGCAGAGGTCCCCAACCTTTTTAGCACCAGGGACCGGCTTTAAGTTAGACGAGTTTTCCACGGCCCGGTGGGGGGGGGGCTTTGGTCATATGGGGGTGGGGTTATGGAGGGGTGGAGCTTAGTGACGCAGCCCTCCACACTTCTCCACAGGGCGGGGAGAATCAGGAGGCTCCTTTGGCGGCTGGGGGCTGCCTGGCTTTGTGATTTTGGCTGGGGGGGGGAGTTAGGAAGGTCCTACTTCTCCCCCCCCAGCCAAAAATTCAAAGCCTATCTGCTGGATACGGGCGATGAGTGGGACAGAGCGGCGCGGAAGCCTCTTGCAGCAGCTGCCACAGCCACCGGCTTCGGCGCCGTTCATCCCGCCCATCGCCCGTATCCAGCAGAAGCTGCTGCCCGAGTGCTCTTGGCCGGCGGGATTTAAAGTGCTGGGGTGGGGGGTGTCCCAGCGGGAGGCGAAGCACTGGGGTGGGGGGGCTGTCAGGACACCCCCACCCCAGCACTTTGAATCCCGCCGGCCAAGAGCACTCAGGCAGCAGCTTCTGCTGGATACGGGCGATGGCAGGAAGGTTAGAAGGACACCCCCACTGTAAACGCCTGATTGGTCGGATTGTAAAAATATGTTCCAAGGCACCAGAATAGAAGCTTTAGTTCCTAACACCATGGGAAATTTGTCTTTTCTCATGGTCTTAGTCGACCACTATGAAACGATCATTCGACTCCCAAAGGAGTCCCGACCCCCAGGTTGAGAACCACTGGGGGTCTAATTGACCAAAGCCTGGCGACATAAATGAGTCTTAAGAGTCTTACGAAAGGCGGGGGGCAGTACGAATCTCCGCGGGGGGGGGGAGCTGATTCCAGAGGGCCGGGGCCCCCACAGAGAAGGCACTTCCCTAGTTCCCACCAAACGACATTGTCTAGTTAAAGTGACCTGGAGAAGGCAGACTCTGTGGGACCTAACTGGTTGCTGGGATTCATGTGGCAAGGAAGCGGTCCCGCAGGTAATCTGGTCCAATACCATGTAGGGCTTTATAGGTCATAACCAACACTTTGAATTGAGTCCGGAAACCAATTGGCAGCCAGTGCACATCCTCAGTTTTGACTAGTTTATTTCATTTCGTGCACCTTTCAACATTAAATGAGCGCTTGTTTCTGTTTTTGCTACCACATGTGTGACTAAAGCATCTTTCTCCCTCCCTCCCTCCCTCCTATTCTTTTCCCCTCCCCCAATAGATCTGGACCGTTTGAGATCAGTGCCGATTTGGAAGATTCCATGGAGTTTGTGGACCCCAGCGGTGCTGGAAAAACAGATGAGAGTGGAGATGAGCACATAAGTGATGAAGAAACTGACCTTGGAACAGACTGGGAGAACCTGCCCAGCCCACGGTTCTGCGATATCCCCTCCCAGCTGTTAGAGATGCTGCAGAGCCAGAGCACACAGGCTTCTCAACCGACAGCAGCAGCCTCAGTTACCTCTTGGTTTAAGGCCTACACTGGACACCGCTAAGAAATAACTGGGCCTCTATGACCCACCGTCACTGTAGAAGACTTTGTGAGTCAGTTGGGTAGTGCCTGGAACAACAGGGGGGGTGTCTGACTTTCATTTGCAAGAAGCCCCAGCACCTCTTTGTTTGCTCAAGGTGTAAGCTCCTCCCATTTTCTGACATCTGCAATGGGATTCAGCAGTTCTGAGTCACAGTCTTTTTGTGTGTATACGTGTGTGTGTGTGTGTGTGTGTGTGTTGAAGAGAAAAGAATTATCTGCACATGTTTCTAGTCTGTATTTTTTAAAAGGAAGCTGAGAAAGGCAATCATTTGAAGCACAGAAACTCACCCTGGTTGATTAGTTCTGGCGACGCCCTTGGACTTCTTGGTGTGATGGAGTGTGCATCATTGACAAACCTAACCACACAAATGTACATTTCAGGAACCTTCTGGCAAATGATGCTTTTTAAATGAGTTTCTAAACTTTGTTGCCATAATTTTAATACAGAAAATCATCCTTTTTTAAAAAGAAAAAAAATCTTTTTTATGTGTTGCATTCCTCCATTAGAAGATCTTTCTGAATATTTTCCACAGTGAGCCATCCAGAATTCCCAGGCTCCTTGTTCTAGCACCCGACACCAAAGAAAGGCTGGCCCATAATATTTTGCAAATATAGAGCCACTCTGCTGTGGTCAGAAAGTTTGTATCCATACATTCTTTCGCAAGGTGGAAGCACAGTTCTCTTGCAGTTTGATTTTGTGTACTAATTGTTCTCTGTTCTTTGGAAAGCTGGTACTCCCAAGATGAGAACATGAGACTTCTCCTTTTAGTATCCTGTTAGTGGATACAGCATGTTGTACATAGAATTTAAATTCTATTGTAATTTCGAGAGGGGTTTTGGAAGTAAAAAAAAAGCTTTCCATTTTCACTGTATTATTCTTGTCCATCTTTCTTTAACATGGATCTATTGCAGATGCTTCCTGGGCCATGTCAGTTTGCATGTCTGTTTGTGTTTTTCTTTGTCCGCAGTGTTGGCTTCCATGCTGAAATTAGAACTTGGGGAGTGGGGGAGCCAGTTTTGCATTACTCTTCCCATTGAAAAGGACGAGGGACAGTCTTAAAAGTCAGGCTAATTTGACGATTCGTCACATGTCTTTCATGCCAACATGTCTACTTGATCATAAGAATTATTGACTCTCACAGAGTGCATCTTCCAAACCATCGTGTGTGGAACTCCAGTGAGAAAATATCTCTCTGACCCACAGGTCTGGGTAGGGATTGCTTACGTTGTAATGGAGTAAGGAGAAAATGGCATAGTCACTTGCTCCTTCATAAAGCAGTTTTCTGCCTTCCTGTTGCCTCATGAGTCAAAATAAATTGGGCTAGCTTCTACAGTTTATATGCTGCCCCATTTGTGGACTCGGTGTTTTTAGTTAATAGTCCTAGTCAATGTGACTTTTAGATGTTTTTCTGCCTTGGAGCCAGTTCAGCCTTTCAGCACAGCAGGTACAACTATGGTGTAGAATATCCTCCCTTGAAGAACACACACACACACACACACACACACACACACACACTTCTTGTCCAACATGAATGCTTTGGTTTGGAGATTTTGTGTTGGGCACCTTTTCCTGTATTGCAAAGATTTGCAGTCATGCAAGAACTTCTGAACTGGCAGATAAGTTTCATTCAGTGTTTCTGTGGTCTTCTATTTAAGCCTGGAAGTGCATAGAGTTTTAAGTAACTTTGCTATGCATAAAGTTCTAAGTAACTTTTGCTATCCCCCCAAAATAGGGATTTATCTGGAGGATAACTACTATATATTTCTGTTGCTAAACCAAATATTGTTTTAGTTAGGTGTTTTGATTTAAAACCAGATGCTATGACTTCCATTCATGACTTCATATAGAAAGATAGCAATATAATGATCCCTAAGGATGTCTTTACTGGCTTCTATAGAAGCCATGTTGGTTTACAAACGAAGTGGCAGTGGATGGAATTGTGAGTACTTTGGACTTTGTCTCAAAAATCTACTGTTAATGAAACAAGTGGAAATTTGTAAGAAGGCACTTTATTAGTTGCCGGTGATATGGGCTGCTTAACAGTGTCACTGGGAGAGGGAGGCAGGCAGGCGGCTCTCAACAGTGTAAATACTTTGCTTTTCCTCCTCTGTTGTGTGTTCCTTTTTTCTACTGCTTATTTTTTGAAAGCAAACACTTGGAAATCATTGCTAGGGAACTGAGGGAAATAAGCATAAAAGCCAGTAAGTCACGAATCCTTTTCGCTTATCAGTTTCAACTTCTTAAAATGGTGCCTCTCTCCTTCAACAGTGGAACGCTGCTTTCAGAGGCCACCAAAAGGCATCCAAATAGTAATAGTGTGGGGTGAAGTTCCCTTTCAAGAAATTTTTTTAAAAAAAATGTTTTTATACTTTTAGAGCTATCTGGAGAAGCTACGTTTCTAAAATTACTGTGCAATAAGAGGAACATTCTGCTTCATGGATGGGAATACCATTGATGGGTACCCTGGGTTTTACATCACTAATTGTGCATTTTGCAAGATGATACGGTATCAACAAAGGTAGAGCTAGCTGTATATTTAGGTCCAAGAATCTCAACGTGGGTTACTAGAAATACAGTAAGCTGTTTGCTGCTTGAAAATTGGTTCCCCAAACAAGGATTGCCAATTGAATAATCCCTAAATCCATAGTTGTTGTTTTTAGGTCATGACCTTGTGGTGCCACTTTCAAAACTAATAGTCCTAACTAAATGCAACTGTGTTTTTAAAATTGAACTACTGCAATAAATCTTTGGGGTTTTTGTAAGATTGCTTGGTTTGATTTTTATTGTTCTGATATTACTGTTATCATTGGAACTATTATTTACTGTTCAAGTGCATAGGTTTTGGTTGTAGAACACCATGAAGGAGAACATACACATTTCATGCTAAAAATATCTAGGGTTTACATTATCAAGAACTTAAAGAAGAGATTCGTCATGATTCTTTTCACTGGTTACAACCCCAGACAGCCCTTTTTCCCTAACTTGCCATACACTTTATAAATCGGATTTATATGCCACCTGCTCCGAGGACTCAGGGCAATTTTAGCATCCAGATGTAGCTAATTTTTATAACTAAGAGATGAAAATTGAAAGGAAGCTTATAAATGACTGGTTATCTGTAAATATTGGAACTAATAACTGGCAGAAACCTGTTATATTTGAATGTTTGGCTCAAACCTAGGTTTGAAACAAACCTTTTTCTTAGTAATTTCCTAGCAGTTCAAACACCGCTACAACCTTATTGTGATGATAAGAACCTGGCTTCTGTCAAGAGCTGAAAATATTATATAGCTAGTATGTTCTGAATACATAGAAGGGAAAATACCACATCTAGCTGTTAACATCACCAGAGATTGAGGGATGACTTCATAGGATGGGGAGAGGCTGATGGGAGGGTCCTTGGCATGTTTACTGGAACAGCGGTGACAAAGGAAGGTGTCCAGCTGATGCAGTAGCTGAAGCTCCAAATGACAAGTCTTTCTAATGTTTTTTTCCTGGGAAATGAGGCCTTGTTATATTTTTTGAACCCTGAAATAAGTGCTTGGCCTTATTTTGGGGCACGTGGAGCAAAACAGGATTCCTCTTACAGTCTTACCTGATTTTCAGCTTTCTTCCTAACTCTAACCAGAGGAAATAGCAGGGACCAGTTGCACATGCATTTAAATGTTTTCGGGAGAGGGCTTGTTTTTTGGGATGTGTTGAATCCTATGTAAATTGTTGGTTCCATGAAAAACGCTGTCTGTGCAAAAACGGAAGTCGCGCCTGATTGGCTCAGACGCTGACTGCTCTCTTTTGGCGGGAGCCGCAAAAGTATAAAAGAGCGGCTGCTCTCCATGTAAAGCCAGACGTGTTCCCGCTGATTGTCACTTACCTTTAAGAGCTGAATAAAGGAACCGTCTTTGCTTAAGCCTTTGTCTCTGGACTCTTCACTGGCGACAACGGACGGAAGAACCACGCGTGCAAGATGAACAACCTTCAAATCGGCCGGGCTCCTTAGTTCTTCGATCCAGAGAAATCCTCCTGGGACGCCTACATGGCCAAGTTCGAGATCTTCCTCGAAGCTGCCGGAATGAGGGACGCTGACGCCGAACGGAAGCGGGCAATTTTCCTGAATTACTGCGGCCCAGAGATATTCGATCTCGCCCAGACTCTCACCGATCCGCTTCCAGCCAAATCCGTCGCTTGGGACGTCCTGCAGACCAAGCTCGCGAGCCACTTCAAGCCTACGAAACCAGCCGTCGTTTTCCGGCACCAGTTCTCAAGAATGGCCCAGCTCAAATCCGAATCCATTAACCAGTTCGCTACGCATCTTCGAACGGTGCTTTCAAAATGTAAGTTTGATAGCCCGGAAGCTCGCTTCACTGATGCCCTAATCTTCGGCATGAGAAATGCCATGGTCCGAAACAAGCTCCTCACCGAAGACGAGCCGTCTCTCCAGGCAGTAATCAAGCTGGCACAAACCGCAGAGGTCGCCGACGCTGCTGCCAAAGAGCTGAAGGAGCATGACAAGCGGGAAGTCGTCGGCAAGATCGACTCCATGGTTTCCCGCGCAGAGGCCCCAGACGACCTCAGTCCACCTGCCCTCAACGAGGACAGCTGTTTTCTGCTGCAACAGGACCAGCCGAGACAACCCAGATACCCTCGCCCCATCGCCCCCTGCTCCGGCTGCCGAGGAAACCATCCGCGCCAACGCTGCCCTTTCCGGGATGCCATTTGCCGCCGCTGCAACCGACGTGGCCACATCGCCGAAGCCTGCAGAGCACCCTTGCCGGAGGAATCTTTTTCCACACCTCGTCCTCCTCGGTTCCAGGCCCAAACACCTCAACCGCGCGAAAACCGGTTTCCTCGGTTTTCCGGCCGCAACAACTACTCAACCGCTAACCGCAACTACTCAAGAGGTAACAATCAATTTTCTGTAAATAGCATGGCAACAAAAAATGGGAGCAAGATTGTAATCTCACTGCTCCTAAACAACAAGCCATGCACTATGGAACTTGACACGGGGTCTAAATACTCCATTATGCCATGGGAAAAGCTTATAATGTACATGCCTAGCCTCTCAAAGTCTGACCTTTTACAAACTTCATTGGTAATTAGAGATTTTCAAGGGGGGATAATACCTGTTCTGGGCCAAGTGAATGTACCTATTATGTTTAAAACTGTTAAATGTACCCTTCCTATGGTTGTTGTTGCAGGGGCTAGACACTCTCTCTTGGGGTTGGCTTGGATGGAACCATTGGGAATTGAAATTTCTGGTATTTGTACTGTTAACTCTGATAGTATTCCAAATTTCTTACAGGAATTCCCAGAGGTGTTTAGCCCCACCTTGGGATCGTATAAAGGGCTCCCTATCTCCTTTTCTATTGACCCCAAGGTTCCTCCTGTCCGGCTCAAACCACGCAGGGTACCCCTCCCGCTCCTTCCCAAGCTTCACCTACAGCTAGATAAGCTCATAAGCCAGGGCATTTTAGTTCCTGTAGAGCAGGGGCCTTGGGAAACACCCATAGTCACGCCTCTTAAACCTGATGGCTCTTTGAGGGTTTGCGCTGACTATAAGTCAACGCTCAACAAAGCCCTCCAACATCACCCTTACCCCATTCCAGTGGTACAACAGCTCCTTCACTCCCTGGGGGAAGGGAAAGTGTTTGCAAAAATCGATTTAGCCCAAGCTTACCAGCAACTCCCTGTCGATGAACCGACAGCACTCGCACAAACCATTGTCACCCACAGGGGTGCATTTAAATGTACCAGATTACAATTTGGAATAAGCATAGCCCCAGGGATTTTTCAAAGCATAATGGAACGTTTGTTGTCAGGAATTAAAGGGACCATTCCTTATTTTGATGACATTCTAATTTCAGGAGAAAACCAATCTCAACTCAACAAAAGAATAAGAGAAGTATTACATAGGCTACAAGATAAGGGGCTAAGGATCAAACCTGACAAATGTGTGTGGGGAACCAGCAGTGTAGAATTCTTAGGATATAGAATCGATGGGGAAGGCATCCACCCCACTACTGAAAAATTAAAAGCCATCAGGGAAGCCCCAGAGCCATAGAATAAAACAGAATTGCAGGCATTTTTAGGCCTTCTAAACTTTTACTCTGTTTTTTAAAAACAGAAGGCAACAGCAGCAGAGCCTTTACACCGGCTGCTTCAGAAAGGAACCCTTTGGACATGGGGGAGAACTGAGCACAAAGCCTTTTTACAAATAAAGCAGTTGTTAACTTCCACAAGTGTAGTAGTCCAGTATAGCACTTTGCTACCCGTCAGGCTTACGTGCGATGCGTCCCCATATGGCGTGGGAGGGGTCTTGGCACATGTTTTGCCGAATAATACAGAGGCCCCAATTGCTTTCTTTTCCAGAACAATGACCAATACTGAGAGAAATTACAGCCAACTAGATAAGGAGGCTCTAGCGTTAGTGGCTGGGGTGAAGAAGTTTCATAACTATCTTTTTGGCAGGAGTTTTGAATTGGTTACCGACCACAAGCCTTTACTAGGCCTCCTAGCCCCTAACAAACCAACTCCCCCATTTATGTCTCCAAGACTAATTAGGTGGGCCTTGTTTCTCTCAGGGTACCAGTACGAGCTCATTCACAAAGGGGGTAAAACCATAAACCACGCAGATGGTCTTAGTAGGTGCCCAATGGCAGAGTTAGTAGAGGACCCTGCCCCATCTGCTGATGTTTTAATGATAGAACTCGAAGATAACCGACTAACAACAGCAAGGGAGGTGGCTGTGCACACGCAGCAAGACCCAATTTTGAAAAAGGTGGTAAACTGTGTACTCAAGGGGTGGCAAAATGACTCTGTAGAAACAAACTTAAGTGAATTTAAAACCAAAAGATTGGAATTGTCATATGTTAAAGGTTGCCTGTTGTGGGGTGATAGAGTAATCTTTCCTGAAAGTCTAAAGACCAAAGTACTCACCATGCTACATGTGGGCCACCCTGGTATTGTCAGGATGAAGGGTCTAGCTAGGGGGCACTTATGGTGGCCAGGTCTGGATACTGATATTGAAAAGTGGGTAGCCAAGTGTGATCCATGCCAAGAGTCTCGGCCAAATCCCCCCAAAAGAACTCCAGCTGAGTGGGAGCAATCTGCAGGGCCTTGGTCTAGGGTCCATATTGATTTTGCAGGGCCAGTGGGGTCACAATATTTCTTAATAGTGATAGATGCATTTTCCAGGTGGGTTATTTATTTATTTATTTTATTTATTTATTTATTTATTGGATTTGTATGCCGCCCCTCTCCAGAGACTCGGGGCGGCTAACAGCGACAATAAAACAGTGTACAATAGTAATTTGGTATTGATGATTAAAAATCAATTAATATAAAAACCAAACATACATACATACATACCATGCATAGAATTGTAAAGGCCTAGGGGGAAAGAGGATCTCAATTCCCCCATGCCTGGCGGCAGAGGTGGGTTTTAAGTTGTTTACGAAAGGCAAGGAGGGTGGGGGCAGTTCTAATCTCTGGGGGGAGTTGGTTCCAGAGGGCCGGGGCCGCCACAGAGAAGGCTCTTCCCCTGGGTCCCGCCAGGCGACATTGCTTAGTTGACGGGACCCGGAGAAGATCCACTCTTTGGGACCTAACTGGTCGCTGGGATTCGTGCAGCAGAAGGCGGTCCCTGAGGTAATCTGGTCCGGTGCCATGAAGGGCTTTATAGGTCATAACCAACACTTTGAATTGTGACCGGAAACTGATCGGCAACCAATGCAGATTGCGGAGTGTTGGTGTGACATGGGCATATTTGGGAAAGCCCATGATTGCTCTCGCAGCTGCATTCTGCACGATCTGAAGTTTCCGAACATTTTTCAAAGGTAGCCCCATGTAGAGAGCGTTACAGTAGTCAAGCCTCGAGGTGATGAGGGCATGAGTGACCGTGAGCAGTGACTCCCGGTCCTAGTAGGGTCGCAACTGCTGCACCAGGCAAACCTGGGCAAACGTCCCCCTCGCCACAGCTGAAAGATGTTTCTCTAATGTGAGCTGTGGATCGAGGAGGACGCCCAAGTTGCGAACCTTCTCTGAGGGGGCCAGTGATTCTCCCCCCAGGGTAATGGACGGACAGATGGAGTTGTCCTTGGGAGGTAAGATCCACAGCCACTCCGTCTTGTCTGGGTTGAGTGTGAGCTTGTTGACACTCATCCAGGCCCTAACATCCTCCAGGCACCGGCCCATCACTTCCACTGCTTCGTTGGCTGGACATGGGGTGGAGATGTATAACTGGGTATCATCGGCGTATTGATGATACCTCACCCCATGCCCTTGGATGATCTCACCTAGCGGTTTCATGTAGATATTAAATAGCAGGGGGGAGAGGACCGACCCCTGAGGCACCCCACAAGGGAGAGACCTAGAGGTCGACCTCTGATCCCCTACTAACACCGACTGCGACCGACCAGAGAGGTATGAGGAGAACCACTGAAGAACAGTGCCTCCCACTCCCAACCCCTCTAGTCGGTGCAGAAGGATACCATGGTCGATGGTATCGAAAGCCGCTGAGAGGTCAAGAAGCACCAGGACAGAGGACAAGCCCCTGTCCTGGGCCCGCCAGAGATCATCCATCAACGCGACCAAAGCAGTTTCCGTGCTGTAGCCGGGCCTGAATCCAGACTGTTGAGGACCTAGATAATCGGCTTCTTCCAAGGACCGCTGGAGCTGAAGTGCCACCACTTTCTCAACAACCTTCCCCATAAAGGGAAGGTTGGAGACTGGACGGTAGTTATTGAGTATGGCTGGGTCCAGGGAAGGCTTCTTGAGGAGGGGGCGCACAAGTGCCTCCTTATAAGGAGCCGGAAAGGACCCACTCCCCAAGGAGGCGTTGACAATCTCCCGGACCCAGCTCCGTGTCACCTCTCGACTGACCGAAACCAACCAAGAGGGACACGGATCCAGTAGACAGGTGGCGGAACACACAGCTCCAATGGCCTTGTCCACTTCCTTAGGTGTCACTAAGTCAAACTTCTTCCAGACAGATGGACAAAGACGTTTAGCCCCAGTCACCTCGACTGACTCGTTGTCAGTTGACTCTGTTTTACAATTGGAGTCGAGATCCGCTCGAATCCGAGCAATTTTATCAGCGAAAAACGTGTTAAAATCCTCGGCACTACTCTGCAAGGGCTCCCTAACTCCCCCCTGGTTAAGAAGGGAGCGGGTTACCCTAAACAGAGCGGCCGGGTGGGATTCCGCTGATGCAATCAAGGTGGCATGATACGCGCATCTTGCTGCCTTGAGTGCCACTTTGTAAGTCATAATATGAGCTCTTACAAGTGTTCGATCGGATTCGGACTTACTCTTCCTCCATCGCTTCTCTAGACGTCTCTTCTGGCATTTCAACTCCCGGAGCTCCTCGTTGAACCATGGAGCTCTACGGGGTCTAGTGCCGCGGAGAGGTCGCAGCGGTGCAATTCGGTCAAGGGCCTCCGCTGCAGCCTTGTTCCAGGCCTCAGCCAGAGACTCTGCCGAATTGTGGACGAGTGCATCTGGAAGATCCCCAAGCACCTTCTGAAAGCCTTCTGGATCCATCAGGCGCCTGGGGCGGAACAACTTAATCGGTTCCGCCTCCCTGCGAGGGAGGATTGGAGCCAGGAAGTCAAGCCGCAGTAGAAAATGGTCTGACCATGACAAAGGCAATACTTCTAAGCCCCTTAATCTCAGACCATTACTCAGTTGCTCAGAGAGGAATACCATGTCAGGTGCGTGCCCTCCCTTATGAGTTGGACCCTGCACTACTTGAGTCAGGTCCATGGCTGACATGGTGGCCATGAACTCCTGTGCCAGCCCAGAGGATCCGCCGAGCGACGGCAGGTTGAGGTCCCCCAAGACCATAAGCCTAGGGAACCTCACCGCAAGCCCGGCCACCTCCTCCAGCAGCACAGGCAGGGCTGTTGACACGCAGCTGGGAGGCAGGTACGTGAGTAACAAGCCCACCTGAACCCCTAGGTCCAACTTCACCAGGAGGGACTCGCAACCCGCAATCTCTGGAGCAGTGAGTCTACGCAGGCACAGGCTCTCTCTGGCTATAATAGCCACTCCTCCCCCCCTTCCCTGGGGTCGAGGCTGATGCCATATCCGAAACCCGGCTGGGCAGATTTCAGAGAGAGGAACTCCTCCCTCCAGGCCCAGCCAGGTTTCGGTCACACAAGCCAGGTCGGCCTCCTCATCCAGGATCAAATCCCGGATGAGGAGAGCTTTATTTACTACCGATCTGGCATTGAGTAGCAACAGCTTGAGCCCAGGGCCAGAGTTACACTCATCACCAGTATCCAGGGTTGAGCTCATGGAGCCAGAACAAGGAATTGTTATTAAACAATGATCTCTTGTTCTCCTTGAACAGCTAACTCCGCGGCTCCCGCCATATCTGCCTCTCCCCAGCAACACCGGGATATTCCGACCCTCCGCCACCCCAGAGATCAATGCCCCCCTCCTCCTGCCCTTCCAACGTCAGGTGGGCCAAATATATCATTCATACTATTTCCAATCATCTCATCCATGTCATAACTCCACTCATCCCATCCATCCCACTCATACCAATCATTTATCCCATATATATTATTGCACTCACCCCAGTTATCCATTAGTTTAAAAAAAAAATAATAATTAAAAATGAATTAATTCACAGTAATTAAAATACTAATTAATTAAGAATTTAAGAAATCATTGCAATGAATAATATAACCACTAGTGCTACAATTAAGGTTCTGCGCCATTTGTTTGCCACCCATGGCTGTCCTGACATCTTAGTGTCAGACAATGGGCCCCAATTGACAGCCAGGCAATTTGAATTGTTTTTAGATAACTTGGGGATCAGACATGCTCTCATCTTGCCTTACTCGCCCTGGGCTAACGGGTTGGCAGAACGGTACGTTCGGGTTGCAAAAGAAGCATTGCGCAGGTCAGGCCCTGGAGATGTACAACAGCATCTGGACCAATTTTTGTTAACACAACATATTACACCAAATTCCCACACACACATAAGTCCTGCTGAAATACTAATGGGAAGGAAACTTAGATCCCCACTGGATAGATTACACCCAAGGTATTGCACTCATAATCCTATGTATGTAAATCCTGAAAAACAATTGTACTTGGGTCAAAGTATTTTTGCAAAGAATTTTGATGGGGGTTTGAATTGGATGAAGGGAACAATTGTACAACAAACTGCTCCTAAAACATATATTGTAAAATTGGAAGATGGTTGAATGTGGAAGCGGCACATTGACCATTTACGAAGGCGCATTGAAACCTCCCCTGTGCAAACCGCTAATACAGACTCTTCCCCTCTAATAGACTTTAACGCGCAACCCGCTTTAATGGACATTCAAATGGACTTACCGAGCCAGGAAAGGTCCTCCAGCGACGCCGAGCCATCTTCGTCCTCGGAGGCCGGTGTTGTGCCTGCCCACTCAACTCAGCGGGCCGGAGCCCAAACTCGGCCCCAGCCACACTGGGGAGGTGTAGGCGAACCGACCTCCACCGTTGGAAACGAGGACTCAAATGATCTGCGCAGATCGGAGAGAACCCTGTGTAGACCGAGCAGATTGGAGGATTTCGTCACATGGCTTATTTGATTGATGTATTCTTGACTAAGGAGGGAGGGAGGGTTGTTGAATCCTATGTAAATAGTTGGTTCCATGAAAAACGCTGTCTGTGCAAAAACGGAAGTCGCACCTGATTGGCTCAGACGCTGACTGCTCTCTTTTGGCGGGAGCCGCAAAAGTATAAAAGAGCGGCTGCTCTCCATGTAAAGCCAGACGTGTTCCCGCTGATTGTCACTTGCCTTTAAGAGCTGAATAAAGGAACCGTCTTTGCTTAAGCCTTTGTCTCTGGACTCTTCAGGATGGGTAGGGGGAAAGGATTTATTTTCAGGGAAACATGGTAGCCATTTGCAGACAGCAGGAGAGGCTCCCTGACTTGTCTTTCTTTCATGGAGAATTGGCTTGTGCTCACTTAAAAAAAAAACCCTACTCCCTCGTTTAGAAATCTTCAAATAATCCAGATGGGTGGAAAAACAAATACTTTTGTGATCTATAATGATCTCTGGATGACTTAAAGCAAGTAAATGCTTCTGACTCAGAAGTCATCTGTGGATTGAACTCAGTTTCACATTCATGTAGTTTCTTACTAATAAAAGAAATTTATCACTGCCATTTTCAGCTTCCTTGTTACAGCCCAAGATTCCCTAGTGGTTGCTACGTAAGTATTAAATTGACCTAACTCTACTTTAGTATCAAGCCAAGCAAATTGTCCAGGTGCTGTATCATCCACTCAGATGTTTCTGCAAAACACTGTTTGAAAGTGCCTAAGTGGAAGTAAAGTCTCATGTTTCACAATGTATACAATATCCCATTGTGTATACAGATTACATTGAAAGAAACCCATTTCAATTAAATCTGAGAAGTTGTTTAAGTTTGATCCAATTACACGGATGGGTCTTGTTAAATTCCTTTTTATTAATAGCCCTTAATAGTTATGCAGTGCTATTGATTTTTCAAGTTTCTCTGACTAAATCCTACAAGTTTCTCCATGTGAGCACACCAGCCATCTTCATGGTTTACCAGAATAAGAGATGGAAGGGGCCCTAAAGGTCTTCTAGTCCAACCTCTCAAGCAGGAGACTCTATACTATGTTGGGCAAATGGCTGTCCAATCTTTTTGAAAACCTCCAATGATGGAGCACCCCTAATTTCTAAAGGTAAGCTGTTCCATTGATTGATGATTTTCATCATCAGGTAGTTCTAGTTGGTTTTCCTCCTTGATTAGTTTCAATCCATTGCTTCTTGTCTTGCCTTCAAGTGCTTTCAATAGGTTGATTCCATCTTCTTTGTGGGGGGCCACTAGATATTGAACCATTGCTATCATGTCTCCCCAGCCCTTCTTTTCACTAGACTAGACTTATCCAATTCATGCAACCATTCATATTTTAGCCTCAGTCCCCTAACCATTTTTGTTGCTCTTCTCTGCACTCGTTCTAGTGTTTCAATTTCTCTTTTATAAAGTGGCAATCAAAACTGGATGCAATATTTCAAGTGTGATCTTACCAAAGCATTATAAAGTGGTACTAACACTTCACATGATCTTAATTCTATGTCTGTTAATGCAACCTGCTTTTTTGGCAGCTGCATCACATTGCTGGCTCATTTAAGTGATTGTGTACTAGGACTCAAAGATCTCTCTCTCTCAGTTACTATTATTGAGTCAGGTGCCACCTATACTGTACCTGTGCATTTGGTTTTTCTTGCCTAAAGGTAGAGCCTTTTTTCAACCATTAAATTTCATTTTGAAAGGGATCAGTGTTCAAGTCTTTGAAGATACTTCTGCATCTTAACTCTATCTTCTGGAATGTTTGCTATTCTTATCAATCTTATCTAGAATAGCCTATTCATCATGACAAATTGAAAAGCAAGTAGGTCTTTCTTCAAATAACTTTACAAACTAAATATTAAAAATGAGCCAACAGTCCTAGGCTGCATTAATAGAACACTAGAATCAAGATCACATGAAGCATTAATACTACTTTATAATAAGACCACACTTGCAATACTGCAACCAGTTTTGATATAAAGTTGTTAAGACTCTAGAAAGACCATTGAAGGAATTCAGTATGTCTAATGAAAAGGGCTAAGGGTGACATGATCTAACTGTTAAAATTACTGAAGTTCACAGATGACACAACAGTGATCAGTCTCATTCAAAACAATGATGAATCCGCATACAGACGGGAGATTGAAAAACTAATCTCGTGGTGCAACCACAACAATCTGGAACTGAACACACTCAAAACCATAGAAATGGTGGTAGACCTTAGGAGAAACCCCCCCCCCCATATTTCCACCTCTTACAATACTAGACAATACAGTATCAACAGTTTTAATTAAATTATCAACAACCTTTAAATTTCTAGGTTCTACCATATTGCAAGATATGCAATGGACACCTCCCATCAAAAACATCTTCAAAAAGCACAATAATGTTCTTTTTGCATCAATTCAGAAAACACAAACTGCCCAAGGAGCTGCTGATATAGTTCTACAGAGGAATCGTTGAGTCTGTCATCTGCAACTCTATAACTGTCTGGTTTGGTTCTGCAACCCAACAAGACAGACAGAGTTCAGAGGATAATCAGAAAAAACAACTGCTTTCCATTGAGGACCTGCCTTCCAAGTCAAAAAGATGCCTATGAAAATATTTACGGACCCTTGCATCTTGGACCCAAACTGTTTAAATTCCTATCCACAAGACAACACTATGGAGCAGTGCACATCAGAGCTAAACATAACTATTTTTTCCTGGATGCCATCACTCTGCTAAACAAATAATTCCCTCAACACTCTCAAACTATTTACCAAATCTGCACTACAGTGGTCCCCCGATTATTGCGAGGGTTCCGTTCCAGGACCCCTCGCAATGATCGGTTTTTCGCAAAGTAGCGCTGCAGAAGTAAAAACACCATCTGCGCATGCGCAGATGGTGTTTCTACTTCCGCCGCAGCAGCAAGGAGCCGAAGATTGGGGTTTCCCCACCGCCCACGCAAACTCCTCGCTGCCACTCGCCCGCCCTTCGCCCGCCCACGCCGTTCGCTCGCGCCGATTCCCAGCTGAGTCCTGAAGCCAATTCACTTCAGGACTCAGCTGGGAAGCGGCGCGAGCGAACGGCGTGGGCGGGCGAAGGGCGGGCGAAGGGCGGGCGCACGGGCAGGCAGGCGGCGGACAAGCCGTTCGCTCGCGCCGCTTCCCAGCTGAGTCCTGAAGCCAATTCGCTTCAGGACTCAGCTGGGAAGCGGCGCGAGCGAACGGCGTGGGCGGGCGAAGGGCGGGCGAGCAGCAGCGAGGAGTTTGCGTGGGTGGTGGGGAAACTCCTCGCTGATGCCCGCCGCTCGCCCTCCTGCCAGCAAGAGGGGGAAGACCCAGGGAAGCCGCCCAGCAGCTGATCTGCCCGGCGCCATCTACGCATGCGTGCCCATAGAAAAAAGGGCGCGCATGCGCATATGGTGTTTTTACTTCCGGGTTGAAAAATCGCCATATAGCCGTTTCGCAATGATCGGGATCGCAATACCCGGGGGATCACTGTACTAGTAATCTCATCGTTCCCATCACCCATCTCCTTCCACTAATGACTGTATGACTGTAACTTTGTTGCTTGTACGATTTATACTGACTGGTTCTTAATATGATTTGATTGCTTATTTGTACTTATTTGCTTAAATGTGGTACCTTATGATTCTTGACAAACATATCTTTTCTTCCATGTACACTGAGAGCGTATGCATCAAGACAAATTCCTTGTGTGTCCAATCACAATTGGCCAATAAAAATTATGTTCTATGAGAGTAGTGTTCCAATACCTAATGGGTTGCCGCAAAGAAGAGTGAACATATTATTTAATTTAATTTAATTTATTAGATTTGTATGCCGCCCCTCTCCACAGACGCCATAGACTTATCCAAAGGATCTGAGGACAGGACAAGGTGCAATGGATGGAAACTAATCAACTTAGAACTAAAGGGAAATTTCCTGATAGTTAGAACAATTAATCAATGGAACAGCTTGCCTCCAGAAGTTGTGAATGCTCCAACACTGGGAGTTTTAAAGAAGATACTGGATAACCATGTATCTGAAATGGTATAGGGTTCCCTGTCTAAGCAGAGGTTGGATTAGAAGATCTCCAACTTCCCTTTCTACTGTTACTCCATTATTTCCTAAGGGTAAGCTGAGATTAGTGGCAGAAGTGAAACAGAGTTCCTAGTTCAAAACATTACTCATACCTATATATATATACTACAGATTATTGTATATACAGTGGTACCTCATGACACGAACCCCTCGTCTTACAAACAGCCCGAGATACGAACTCGGAGTCCAAAAATATTTTGCCTCTTCTTACGAACTTTTTCCTTCTTACGAACCCGCCGCCGCCGAGAAGCCCCGCCGCCCAGCTGTCGCTTTTTGAAACAGCCAGGGGGCTTCTCAGCGTCCTCCTGAACACAAACACCAAACCCGAACTTCCAGGTTCGGCGTTCGGGAGGCCGCCAAGAAGCCCCCCGGCTATTTCAAAAGACAACAGCCGGGCGGCGGGGCTTCTCCACGGACTCCCGAACGCCGAACCCAGAGGTTCGGCAAAAGTTAGGGTTCAGGAGGCCGCTGAGAAGCCCCGCCGCCCGGCTGTCACTTTTTAAAACAGCCGGGGGGCTTCTCGGCGTCCTCCTGAACCCGAACACCAAACCCGAACGGGAATGAGCACACGCGTGAGCATGCTCACACCCATAATTCTATGCAGCCCCCCCACACACACACACGCTGCTGGAATACAATGGTATGCCCATTTTTCACTTTCCCCAGGCTTCAGAGCCTTTCTGAAAGCCTGGAGAGCGCAAAAATGGCCTTCCCCACCCCTCGCGGAAGCCCTCTGGAGGCAGAAAAATGGCCCATTTGCCAACTTCGAATTAAACCTGAAGTCCCATTTTTTGGCTCTCCCCAATCTCCAGAGCCTTTCTAGGCAAAAACAGCCACCCCCACCCTGGATGTCCTCTGAAATCCAGAAATGCTAGTTTGGCGACTTCTGGTTGGACCAGAAGTTCCTTTTTTTGCTCTTTCTAGGATCCTTGGGAGGGTGAAAATGGCCTTCCCCCACCCCCCTAGGGGCCAGAAATGGCTCATTTCAAATTGGGAAACAGACCATTTCTGGCCTCCAGAGGACCTCCGGGAGGGTGGGGAAGGCCGTTTTAACCCTCCTCAGGCTCCTAGAAAGGCTATGGAACCTGGGGAGAGCAAAAATAGGCCTTGCCCACCTCCCCTGGAGGCTGGAAACAAGTCTGCGGAGAGGGGTGGCATACAAATCTGATTAAACTAAACTGTTTCCTGACTCCCAGAGGTCTCAGAAATCCCAATTATCAGCTGGCCAGCATCATAGCCAGGCTGCGGCCCACTTGGAACCAGGCCAGATGAGTTGAGGGTGAATGTGTGTGCATGTGCATAGCTCCATTTGTGAGAGTTTCAGGCACTTGTGCTCATGTGCAAAACTTCACTTGTGTGAGTGGCAGCCACTTGCACAGAACTATCCCCTCTCTCCCTTAATGGACCCTTTGGAAGTGAATCGCACATTGTAACTACAGATAATGTGCAGTTAGGAAATATTTTAAAACTTCCTTGTTGTTGTTTTTTTACAGCAGATAGGAGAACTGCATATAACAACGAAAACAAACAGGATTGCAATATATATGTAAACAAATAGCAGCAAGGCCATCTCTCTCTCTCTATCCACTCAACTAAAATAAATAAATAAATAAGAAATAAATAAATAAAAAGTGACTTATTTTGAGCATCTGTTTCAAAAGCTCAAGTTTGAGTCTTATATGTTGAGGAAAGTGTTGTTATATGGGGTTTTATTGTGTAAAAATGCAATTCAAAATATTCCATCTACCAAGATCAGATGATGATATACAACTGGAGGCAAGGCTGCATGGAAAACTTTGCAAATTAACTTTTCTAACTAGTTTTGCAATCAATTCCATCAATATGGAATTGTTTTCGGAGTGGGGCAGCATAGAAATCCAATTAATAAAATAAATAAATATAAATATATGTGGTTCAGATTGTATTAATACTTTAGCAAATATGCAAATACGTTGTTTTTATATGAACTAAAAAGTCTTGGGCTTCTTGATGTATTTCTACTTTGTACTAAAGAAGAACTCACAAAGTACAGTGGTACCTCTAGCTAAGAACGCCTCTTAATTTAAGAAGTTTTCTAGATAAGAACCAGGGGTTTTTTGCCTCTTCTTAAGAACCATTTTCTACTTAAGAACCCGAGCCCAGAAAATTTTCCCAGGAAATTTGAGAGTGGCACGAAGGCCCGGCCAGTTTCCTGTCATTCCGCCTGGGTTTCCCTCTCTGGCACAGTGTATGGGAGGCAGCCTCACACCGGGTGTATGGGAGGGACGTGTTCCTCCTCCCTCTTTTTTTTTAAGCCTTAAAGTTTTGAATTTTTTTGATTAACCTCACCTCAACTTCTTCCTTTAGCAGCGACTGTCCTCCTCCTCTTCCTCCTCCAACCCAAATTCTGAGCTTTTGTTTCTTTCCTAATGGGTTTGCATGCATTATTTGCTTTTACATTGATTCCTATGGGAAAAATTGCTTCTACTGTACTTACAAACTTTTCTACTTAAGAACTTGGTCACGGAACAAATTAAGTTCTTAAGCAGAAGTACCACTGTATCATGTCCTACAACTCATAGAAACATACCAGAATTATGGGATCACCATCTTATTCCTTATGGAGGTAAACTAAGATATTGCCAGATGATGTGTTATTCTAAAGGAACTGAAGAACTGCCTTGAAAGTAAACAGTTGAGTTCTGATATTCTAGTCATTTATCCTTTTAATTTAATGAAAGTGGTTTAATCACTAAATGTTCATGTCACCACTTTGCCAAAATTTGACTTCTAGTTGCTGCAATGAGTTTCTGTTGTATCATTTCAAAATACAGATCAGAGATGCATTTTTTCTGCTTTCTACTACTACTTTACTACTATATGCCAGAATTCAACTTTTTAATTAATCATTTAACAACCAAAGTCTAAATCTGTGTAAATTTCATCAATTAATTTTGCTAGCAATAATAGAAGATTAATATAAATTCTTAGCCTTAAAGCATCAGTCCACTGGTTACAATCTGCAATTTATTAATACGATTTGGGGAGCACATTTGTTTTAAACTGCAGCTGGGAGTAAATTTTAGAGATTTTACAGAGAACACAAAGATTAAATAGCTTTATGTTCCAAAACTGAACTCAAAATTAATGTTTTGAGGTATTTACACATTATAATCATAATCAGAGCAAAATTCTTTCCATTATTGTAAATGCTGTGGATAAGATAAATGTACATTCATTAACCAGTTCAAAACCTTAAGTTCTAGCCAACAATTTAACATTGGTATAACAGTTTGTACATTAATAGAGAACATGTTACTATAGAAACAATAATATAAAGTTGTTGAGATGCCAAGAAAAAAATAAATCTTAAAATAATGACTGCATAGATTTTGTTGTAGGCAGCCATCCAAATCTTGATCAAACGGGAATAATAAAGTCTGTTTTAATTAAAACATTCTATATGGAACAAGATTAGATACCATCTTCTGGGAAGAAGTTAGATGCAATCCAATTATTAATCTTTACTGTGATCCAAAATGAAATCAATAAAAAGGAACACACAGGATGTTTTACAAGATGCCCATAGGAAATTCTTGTCATCCATTTCTTTCTGATAGAAATCCTAACCATGTAGTTATAAAAATTGCATTCCATCACAAAAGGGTGTGGTTTGGCTGATAGTCTTGTATACAACTATATACTGTTTGCACAACTAAACAAGCAAAACAAATAAAAGACTGAAATATACTAAAGCTAACTCAGTTAAATATTTAAGGTATAATCACGCAAATGGTTAACAAAAGAAAAGTTGTTCTTAACAAATGAAGTCAAAATCATCCCGTTCCTGATTGTAGTTGAGCACATGTTGTCGGATACGAGAGGAATCAGTCCAGGTAATAAAGTCCTCCACGGCCCTGGTGACCAAGAATGCAGGGTCTGTTATAACTTCTGGTCCCACCCAGATATGCCCCTGCTCCACAAATGTCACAGCAGATTTCAAGTTTTGCGCCATACGGAGCTTTATGATCAGACAAGGTAAACGGCGACGGCAGAAGGAAGAGGCTGAGACTCGACAACACAGCTCAAGAGAGCTCTTAGAGGGTATCACACCCATGGGATAAAGTTTGTCCAGAAGAGCAGCAGTGCTCCTAGTGCGGAAACCTGCTGATTCAGGTACATCACCCAGGTCTCTGATCCGGCATGCTAGTTCCCGAACAGCCCGACTAAGCTGATTGTAGCGAGTGTAATCTTCCCTCCGCTGTATACGGAAATGACGAAGCACATGCAGCTCAGCTAGGTTGCCTGGTTAGAAAATGGAAATAAAAATTAGATAATAACATATAGATATCTATATGTATGTATGTAAGAGAATGTAAAAAAAGGGATACTGTATCCCTCCCTCTGCTTTTTGTAGTTTACGAGTGTTACTGTCATAGTAACATAGTATCGCAACGTTTCCAGACTTCACTTTCTTTACGGCCAACTGCTCGCAGGAAAAAACAAGAAATAACATCCTAACCCAAAAAGCAGCAAAACAATCGAGATAATGAAATCTTCCAACCAATCCGAGCACTGGGGAGGTTGGACCTGTTTAATTAGAATGCCAATAAAAAGCCCCGTAGCGTCATCCAATCGCATCTCTCCGACGGGAGACGAACTGACGTCAGGGAGACTAAGAATCTAGCCAATGAAAAAGCAAACACTGTGGTCTCAACGGCCAATCGGAGACGGGAACAAAAAAATTTAAAACCGGAGCTCTGGCCATGCCTTGCCTGATCGGTTAGCCGTTCCAGCTCGTGCTCGGATCTAACGGAGAGCGGAGTTGGCGGTTGCCCTTGAGGTATGGCAACGTCCCCCAGGGACAACTCAGAAGGGCATGTGGGTTGGGGAAACGTGGTTCGGGGAACGTGGGGATAGGCTTTGGAGTCGGGGCGGAGGAAGACCATGTTTTCTTGAGAAGGACAGAGTGGAAAGGGACCTTGGTGGTCTTCTAAGTCCGATTCTCTGCGCAGGAGAAGACTATAAGGAAACTCCAGGATTAAAGACAATTTATCACTGAACATAAATAGCTGTACATCACTTTTTGGTGGGGTCTGTCATTCTGCTTTGCTCTGAGAGGCAAGAAAGAGGCTCAGCTCGATAAACTGTAATTCCAAGCGATTGCGTTCTTCTGATGTTTGAATCATGTGTTTTGCATTTGAAGTAGTTTATGGTTTGTTCCACAGTCAGCACCTGATCATGTCTTTAAGTCTTTCCCAAAGTGTGGTACACATAGCCCCAGGGGCAGGGCCGCCGATCAATGTTCCCTCTAATTTTTTTTCGGTGTGAGCGGAAAAGTATAGTGTCTGAGCGATAGTCCCTTTGGGACTGGGCGGCATAGAGGTATAAATAAATAAATAAATAAATAAATACATACATACATACATACATACATACATACATACATACATACATAAATAAATAACCCCCTCATATATACAATCCCATGTAACATCCCCTTATAAATACAGTCAATCATCAATCATCCCTCCTGAAATTTATACCACTGTCTCATTTCTGGGTATTTCTCCTGTCTTTCCCCCTTTTCTCTCTCATGTTTCTCATTTCTCTCTCTTCCTCCCTTTTTCCCTCATTCCTTCTCCCTCTCACTTCTCCTCTTTTTCCATCCCTCTCTCTCTCCTCCCCCCCTTATGTGTGTGTATGTAACCATTTCCAAAACCAGTTGAGGGCTGGGGTTTTTTTCTCTTTTATTCTTTTCAAAAACAGGTGTGGGCTGGGGGGGTTTCTTATTATTTGGATGCTTTTTACCATATGCTTCAAGAATCAACTCTCTCTTTTGTTTCTCTCTCCTCTCATTCTCTGCCTCAATCATTTTCTCATTTCTCTTTTTTTCTCCCCTTTTTGTTCTCATATCTCTCACTATCCTTTCCTCTCCCTATCTGTCTTGCTTTCTCTCTCTCTTGCTATCTTTTTTCTCTCTTGCTTTCCTTCTCTCTCTCTCTCTCGTTCTCTTATTTTTTCTCTCTCTCTCTCTTGTTCTTTCTCTCTCTCATGCTTTCTCTCTCTTGTTCTCTCTCTCTGTTGCTCTCTCTCTCGTTCTCTCTCTTATTTTCTCTCTCTCTCTCTGTCTCTTTCCTTTCTCTCATTCCCTCTTTCTCTCTATCCTTTCTATCTCTCACTCTTTTCTTCTCTCCCTCCCTTTCTCTTTCCTTTCTCTCATTCCCTGCCTGCCCTGCACCCCCCACCGTGGAGGGAAAGCATTTGGCATCGGCACCGCCAACCCCCCCTCCACGAGCAGCAAAAGCCTAAGCGACGGAGCTGAAAGGCAAACGATGCACCCTGCCGCTTAGGCTTTTGCTGCTCCTGGAGGGGGGGAGGATTTTCTCCACCCTGCCCCCCCCCCCCCCGGCAGCCAAATGTCGCTGAGGCTTTCGGCATCGGCGCCCACCCCTCCAGAAGCAGAAAAAGCCTAAGCGGTGGGGCGCGCCGTTTGCCTTTCGGCATCGGTACCTTCCCCTCCACGAGCAGCAAAAGCCTCAACGACGGAGCCGAAAGGCAAACGGCGTGCCCAGTCGCTGAGGCTTTTGCTGCTCGTAGAGGGGTGGTGCTGATGCCACTCCCCCCCCCAGGAAAGAGGTGCAGGAAAGCAGCGTGTCTAAAAGGCGCACTGCTTTCACGGAAAGCAAACCCGGCTTTCCTGGCCGGCACAGGGCTTTCCCGCCGCTCCCCCCCCCGAAAACACAATGGAGGATGACAAGCAGGACGAAGCGGGGTGGAGCAACGCGGGGCTCAATCAGGCAGCTTCCGCGCATTTCTTTCGGCGAAAGAGGAGAGGGAGCGGATCGGGCGGGCACAGCGCCTTCTACTGCCGGCGCCTCCCCGCGGGCTAGCAGGGGGATGGGGACTGCGCGCCCATGGAAAAGGGCACGCGGGGGGTATTTTGGGGTGCCGGCCCCTGGTGCCCGCTGCAGTCATTGTGCCCTGAGGCGTCTTCGCCCAGAACAATTCAATTAGCCACCGGGAGACCCTCTCTGCCATCTGCTCCGCCGGAGAAAGAGAGCAGTCTGGGCCCACCGAGGGACGGAGAAGGGATGGAGCGGCGGACACCCCCAGGAAAGGCGGGTGCAGGGACTAGATGCGCGGAGACCTGAGGTGCCACAGGCGGCAGCCAGGCAGCCTTTACCGCGGGACACAGGACCCTCCTCCGGTAAAGCAATCCTCCCAAGGGGCCTCTGGGTCACCATACGGGGCTCTGGTATGGGTGACGTTTGCGTGGGGAGGGAGGTCTGGATGGGGCGGGGGGAGACAGCGGGAGGTGAGGGGGGGGCTGGTGGGCAGGAGGGCTGCACTGCTGGCTTCCCAAGGGGAGGGGGCTGCCAGAGGGGCCCGGCTGCAACCGAAGGAAATTGCTGGAAGGCGAGCGGGCGGAAGGAAGGTCGCCACCACCCACAGGCGGCCCATTTCCCGGCTTCTCCATTGCCGTCTTTCCAAGGCTGGAGGCCCCGGGTGAGAGCAGTGGGGTCCTTTCTGGAGCAGCCTCCGCGAGGAGGACGAGGGCTGGCAGGCGGTGGCTCCCAAACGCTGCGGAGACAAAATTGGGCAAGAGCAGCCGGGTGGAGCTCCTGTGGTCCTGGGAAATGGGAAGGCTGCGGCGGGCAGAGTAGAGCCAGGCCGGACTACCAGCAAGAAAGGTGGGGCGGGTGTAGGGGTAGGGAAGAGTTTGGTGGGGTGTACGCGTTCAGAAAAAGCTCTGAAATACACCTAGAAAGCTTGAGTAATTAGGTTTTCTGCTAAGAAAATCTTGGTGAAATCATTCATCCACTCACTTGGTTTCATTCATTTAATGAAAATGAAAAGGGTCAGTTTATGCCATGCATGAATGCCAGTCAGTGATTTAAAAAAAACTTTGTCTTCATTTTTCTGTATTCTAAAGCAGGTGTCCCCAACCCACAGGCTCTGGCCCACTGACAGGCCTTGAGCAGTTTGGAACCGGGCTGCAGAAGTAGTGGACAAGTAGGCCCATTTGTATAAGCAGGGAGAATACGTGCCCACTTGTGCAAATGGAGTTGTGCATGTGCTTGCCTGTTGCTCATACCCCCCTGCTGCTCCGCAAAGCCGGAAAGGTTGGGGAATTCTGATCTAAAGAATGACCCATCTTCATTCAAGGTCCTTGAACTTTCATCTTTGCTTCTGAATCCAGGTTGAAGAAGCAACCAGTTGTGACAGGAGCACATCCTCAAGTGACATGGATGCTTTCAAATTGAAAGAAGAAGCTTTAGAAATTGGAGACGAGATGAAGCAGACCTCGATAGGTCAAAAAGGGTTTTCTTAGTCTCTTAGTATTTTTTTAATTAATATTTTTTTTAAAAACGTGGTATAGCCGTTTCGCGAAGTTTGAACCCGCGAAAAGCGAGGGATCACTGTATCACTTTTCACCTTGAACGTGGATGTCTCTTGGCTGCCGAGAGCATACTGATTTCCACACACAAAACTCAAGTTTGTTTTGGCCATCTTGTCAACTTGAAACTTGCATCTTATAATAAAATTTAGAGTTCTCCGGAATGCACTAAACTGAGCGATCCATATTAAATTCCCACTCATCCAAAGCAGCAAGATACAAGGCAATGTTGCAAGATATTCCTAAGAAATGGCTAAATGTGTCTTTTTCTTTGATTTCTTAGTGAAGCTGTTTTCTAAGGAAGCTTGCTGTGCTTTTTAACACTTAATTATTGTTTTTTTAATGTAAGAAAGGGGTGAGGGTAGGTAACCTGGTCCCCTTTAGTTTTGTTCTTCAACCTTTCTCTTCCTCAAATAGGTAGAAGACATAACTAAAAAATTTGAGAACTTGAAGAAACTTGAAGCGAATGGTTGGCAAATGGTGGATGATGTTCAGCCCCACAAACCTGCCAAGGTATGAAAAACTCTTTGCTGGCTCTGCTTTTAGGGGATGATTTTTTGCCTGGACCAGATTCCTTATGGGACCGCCTTCTGCCGCATGAGTCCCAGCGACCGGTCAGGTCTCACAGAGTCGGCCTTCTCCAAGTCCCATCAACTAGACAATGTCGCCTGGCGGGGCCTAGGGGAAGAGCCTTCTCTGTGGGGGCTCCGGCCCTCTGGAACCAGTTCCCCCCAGAGATTTGTACCGCCCCCAGCCTCCTTGACTTCCACAACAGTTTGAAGATCCACTTGTGCCAACTGACCTGTGGACATTAGACATCAGCCCTTGTCGATGAATGGAATGTATGTTTGTTTGTCAGAATGAGTGACTGGATTTTTAAAAAATAAATAAATTGGGGTTTTAGATTGGTTAGTTTAGTTTAAAAAATTGGATTTAGGATATTTTGTATTGTTACTTATATGCTGTAAGCCACCCCAAGTCCTCGGAGAGGGGCGGCATATAAATCCAATAAATAAATAAATTACTGAGACTATTTCTGAAAGGCAACTTTATTGAGTGATTTAGGCAATTGCACAAAAAAGTACAAAAGTTTCTCATGGAGCTGAATTTTACTAAACTTAAGCTACCTGTTCATCTTCTGAGAACTGTAACTCCTGTAACCAAGTCCGAGAACCAAGGATGCACAGCAATTCAGATTTAAAAAATTGGAAAATATTATTTGTAAGGGCATGGGCATATTTGCTGTATCTGTCAGGTGGTGTTTTTTGAATGACTGCCTTTTTCCTAAATTGGCATGGTATCAGTAGAGCCCCAGACATTAAAGTACTGGTGCCTCATTAATGTAGATTGATACTATCTTGGAATTCTGTCAGCATTGTTTGAACTCTGAAAGGCACAGCTTCTTTAAGGAGGTGACCTCAGGTGCCATAAACATCCCCATGCCTAGCCTTACTGAGCATATATGCCTGAAACAATCAAATATTGCTTTTCTGCCTCCTTTGCCTCTTCACTATTGAATTATTTGGAGTGGAGATGCAACTTACTGTACTTTATAAAACATTATACATCTTGATGGCTAATTAATTGCATTGCCACCCATATTTAAGCTGACACTTAACTGTAGTGAAGCATCCCTTTGTTTTCCAACTTTCTTTTTTGTAGCCAATTCCTGGCTTTTGGGCTACTTTGGGCTTTCTTTTTAATGCATTCTATTGCCCCCCGCCCTTCACCCATTTTCCTGTAAGCACCAACAGTTTTCTTCTTGTAAACAAATAGGTACATTGATCATTGGGATTTTGCTCTAAACTTCTAATATCTGACATCTGACATTTTATATTTTCAGTGAATTTTAAAGTGTTTATAGACCCATAGCTGATCCTTAGGTTGCTAGCCCTGACATTCTTGACTTTTGCTAGCTGCTAAGAATAGGTTGACACTGTGTAGAATCTGATAGGGAACTGAATAATTCAATATTCGGTGCTGAATGTATCAGTATTATAGTCAGTGTCAGATGGGTGACCTTTCAATGTTTCCTAGAAGTGAAGCCATCTTATATCATAGTTTATCATTAGAGGGCTTAGTACTGGACATCTTTGTGAGTCAGAAAGTAGGGTTTGGTAAATATACCATGGCAAGTAGTTCCAACTTTGGAATTGTAACATATTTTTTATTTTGGGGGGGAAACCCTTTTTTTTTGGTTCTATTTGCTACTATTCTACAGTATTGCCTCAGTAGTCAGGAGAGGTGTTGGCAGAGGAATATGTCCTGTTGGAGGTATATTTTAACTTTCATATAGTGCAGTTCTGAGTCAGAACCTCAACATCTGACAACCCCAAATAGAAGTAACCTTTTTTTATTTCCTACCCAAAACATGTCTTCTCTGGTTAGATATCCTTTGGCAGAGACAAACTGTTTGGATTGGGAGGCACGTCTGAAATTTTGAAAATATATTTGGGGCCTCCAATTATGGATTGGGACAGAGTCACACATTAATTCAATGGCTGCAATGAATGAAGTGCCACTCACAAAACTGATTTTCCCAGAAATCAAACTGTTGTTGGCTGTTCTTTACTACTTTATCATCTATCTAAGCAGGAGGCCATACTTCCTAACAAAGCTGTCGGCAAAGATTTTCGGTTTTAAATTGATTTTGAATGGTTTTTACATGTTTTTAACTTTCTTTTATTGGATTATTTTTTTAACCTGTTGTGAGTTGTCCAGAGTTGGTTAAATGAGTTGGGTGGTTGTACAATTGTAATAATAATAGCATCAGGAGCATAGGGTTTTGTTTTTATTTTCTTTGGATCATATGCTCTATACCAGTGTTTTGTTATGCTGGCAACTTGAAGATTTTGGTTGAGTAAGGAACTTTGGGAGTTGAAGTCCACACATCTTCAAGTTTCCACAGTTCAGGAAACTGTGCCCCATACTCTGTAGACTACTGAAGATTGTACTCCAATGTCTTGATGATGTGATGTTTATCCATCGTGTTTGAGGAGGACCTTGACATCTAGTGGGTTGTGAGCTGTACACGATGTGTCCACAAGTGGCTGGTAAGGCCTATACGGGCACAAAAGTTTCTGCCACATGTTGGGCAGACATGTATGGGCACCATTGTCACAGCATTTGCATTTGCAGCCCTGGCTTTGCAGGGTGCTCGCTTCTCTACTGCTCTGAATGTTCTTCTGGCCTCCGATAGCCTTGGTGGATCAGCATGCGCCATGTTGGTCGATCTTGTGCCAGGGTTTCACAGGAGGTGGTGGTGATATCGAGGGACTTGAAGGAGGCTTTCAACGGGTCTTTGTATTGCTTCCTTTGTCCCACATGTGATCACTTTCCTTGAGCAGCTCACCACAGAGGAGCTATTTAAGGATGCGATGGTCTGGCATCCTAGCAACATTGCCCAGTGTGTCTGGGCTTTCAACAGCAGGATGGGAATTGATGGCAGGCCTGTTTTGGAAAGGACCTCAGTGTCAGGCGCCTTATCCTGCCACCAGATCCTCAGAATTCTACAGAGGCAGGTCATGTGGAAGTGGTTCAATTGCCTAGCATGCCTCCTGTATACAGTCCAAGTCTCACTGGCATAGAACAGGGTAGTTAGCACTATTTATTTATTTGATTTGATTTGATTTGTATGCCGCCCCTCTCCGAAGACTCGGGGCAGCTAACAACAATATAAAAAGACAATGTAAACAAATCTAATATTAAAAACAATCTAAAAAACCCCAATTTAAAGAACCACTCATACATACAAGCATACCATGTATAAATTCTATAAGCCTAGCGGGAAGGGAAATTTCAAACTATTGCTTGGTAGACTTTGAGCTTTGTAGCTAGGCTTATTCCACGTCGGTTCCACACGTTGGTCATTAGTCTGCCAAATGCAGAGCTTGCCTTGGCGATTCTGCAGTTGACCTCAATATCAATTGTCACTGCACTGGAGAGGGTGCTGCCAAGGCATGTAAATTGGATGTCATTGGGTCTATCATGATATAGGCAGGATCTCTAGAGAGGTCTGGTTGCATTCCTTCCCTGTGCCCTGAGTTTTCGAAGGCTAGGGATTATCAGCTTTGTCAAGGTATTTTTTGATTTCCAGAAAAAGCCCATCCTTCGGAGGACAGCCAAAGCAGCAGGGGGGTCTGCCGAAAGCAGAGCAGCCAGAAAAAGCCTTGCGCCTGTAAAAGCAGCCATGAAGAACAAGGCAAAAGAAGGGTTGGCAGCACACGCTTCAGGCCAAGGAGCAGAACGGATATTTGATGGAGGGTTTTTCAGAATTGAATCTCCTGCCAAACCCTTTCCAGGTCAGTCCAGATTCCAGACCACGGCCTTTGCACAAGAATATATGTACTGTATTATGACAATTATTGCAGTAGCTACACATTGCTGACTCCGCATGAGTTCCTGGTAGTTTACAACATGTTCTGTCGGGCTCGCTCCTCCCAACATGTTCTGTCGGGCTCTCTCCTCCCAAAAATTCACAGATACAAATTTCAGACACACACACACACACGTTTGAAAATTCAAAACAATGTTCTTTATAATGAAAATTCACTTAAACTAAGCCCTCTTTTGGTATAGCAAAGAGCACTGGTCTCCAAACAAACTGGTAGTTTGTACAAGTCCCTTATCAGTTCTGTAAAACTTAGCTTGCAGCTGTGAGGCAATTTGCAGTCCTTCTTTCACAAAGTGAAACACACTTTGCTCTGGTTTAGTTTCAAAGCGGGGGGAAATCAGCACACAAAAGGTCAAAGTCAGTAAAGCAGTCATGAAACACAATGATCAGATAATCCTCCACAATGGCCAAACCCACAGGCTGCTATTTATAGCAGCCTCACTAATTACCACAGCCCCACCCAACCACAGGTGGCCTCATTTTCTTTGATAATAATCTCTCAGTTGTTGTTGCCCATGCATCGCTCTCCGCATGCGTGGCTGTATCATTAACTCTTGTTCTGAATCCAAGGAGGAGCTAGATAATTGATCTCCTTCTGAGCTGTCTGCCACACTCTCCTCCTCCCTGTCACTCATGTCTTCTTGGTCAGAGGAGCCTTCATCATCAGATTCCACCGGGGGCAAAACAGGCCTGCAGCATGTGGATGTCTCCCCCACATCCACAGTCCTTGGGGCAGGAGCTGGGCCAGAGCTAACCACAACAACAACATATCCACACCACCATGAAACTATTCATTTCGTTTCACTGTTCAGGTTCTGCAGCATTAAACATTAAAAGCTTTCTGTTTCACTGTTTTCCTCAAGAACATTAATAAGATGCCAAACAGCTTTTTGAGAGCAAATTATGCTATAAAGAAATATTCCATAAGAAATATCACCTCATAGTCCACCTTTCCTGAAACCCACGTGGGGTGGGCAATCCTTAGCCACCTCTACTTAGAACATAAAATATTGGATAAATTGATTGTAGTTGGAGGAAGCAGTTAGGTGACCAAACAATGGCGCTTCACAGATAACATTCTGATTGGATTCAAAATCCAATTGACAACAAGCACAATGCCACAACAACATTGTTGTATGATTATGCCATCCAACAGTATGTAGCCTTCTACATTTTATATCATTTGTCGCCTCCCTAATACATATATTATTTTTTAATATTTTGTTTTATATTGTTTTGGTTACCCTCTTTGAGATCCTGGGTATGGATGAAGTATTCCACCCCACCCACTCCCTGGTCCATGATAGTGAATCTATGTCATGAATCATAGACTTAATGAAGCATAGTGGATGAATACCAGCAGATGATATGGCTCCCCAAATCAGCACATACTGTGGAAATGTTACACTGGACCTCAAGCATCTTGCAGAGTGTGCCTCCATTCTTCCTCCATACTTTGGGTCCTTGGTTGCCAAATGAGATGTAAAAGTTTCCACAGTCTGTGTTGATTTGGGGAGCCATGTCATCTGCTGGTATTCGTCCACTGTGCTTCATTAAGTCCAGAGTCAACAGAGCTGTCTACCAGGAGATTTTGGTGCGCTCCATGCTTCCATTCACATGCGAGCTTTATGGGGATGGTGACTTAAATTTTCCAGCAGGATTTGGCTCCTGCTTACAGTGCCCAAATCCCCAAAAACCAGGTTCAATGATCATGGGATTACTGTCCTTGATTGGCCAGCAAACTTGCCTGATCTGAACCCCAAAGAGAATCTATGGGGCATTGCCAAGAGAAAGATGAGAGACATGAGACCGAATAATGCAGAAGAGCTTAATGCTACTATTAAAGCATCCTGGTCTTCCATAACACCTCAGCAGTGCCACAGGATGATAGTTTCCATACCACGCCGCATTGAGGCAGTACTTGCTACAAAAGGTCCCAAACACATGCATGCTTATACTTTTTGGAGGTCTGATACCATTCTATGCGCAATCCTTGTTTTATTGATCGTATGTAATATTCTAATTTTCTGAGAATGGGGGATTTGGGGTTTTCATGAGCTGTAAACCATAATCGTCACAATTATGACAAATCATGGCTTGAACTACCTTGCTTTGCATGTAATGAGTCTCTCTCATATATTAAGTTTCACCTTTTAAGTTGCATTACTGAACTAAATGAACGTTTGCATGATATTCTAATTTTTCAAGTTTCACCTGTACTATAGGTCAAATCTGCTAAAACTTTTCAGTGTCTCAATAGAGCATACAATGTGAGGAAAACCTTTGAGGATGACTTAATCCTCTGTGTATGTGTGTACACACAAATTCATGCACACATTCATATGTCAAGCATTTGGCATCCTTCTCCCCCATATTTTCTGTATATGTGGGGCTCAGAATCCAAAATTTGTCACAGATAACATATTAATATTATACAGCATTCAGTTCTTCAATTGCTTATTCATCTATTGCCTACAGGTGTGACTCCTAAATCAACTGTCAAGATTTCCCAGTATATGACTCCAAGATCTGCCAATAAGGCTTTGCTTCAGAATTGTAGAGAGATCTGTATTTTAAAGCAAGGCACATCAAGTATGTCCAAAGCCGTTCCACCATTTCCAGATCCCAAAGTATTTCCAGATCCTGCTAGTACTGATCACATTGGCTCCACATCTGAACAAAGGTATGCAACTAAACTGGCCCTTTGCTTTGGGCAGTGCAGGAATAACAACTCTTTTGGGGAGAGCCAGTGGAGCCTCACAGCACTATAATAGCTTTTGGGTTGCGTGAAAAATCATGGGGTTTTTCACAGCAAAATATTTCTTCAGCATTCAGTGTACAGAACATAATTCTTGCATAAGGAGCTGGGGCTCTGGAGCAAATCTTGTATGCCACCCCGAGTCTTCGGAGAGGGGCAGCATACAAATATGAATAATAATAATAATAATAATAATAATAATAATAATAATAATAACAACAACAACAATAATAATAATGGTTGTTTTCTTCTTTTAAGCCAGAAACCTCTTTCTGCATTTTCAATCCAAACTAAATTCTTAAGGCCTCCATCGTTCATTTAAAAATATACCGAATATACCTGAAACAGTGATTGTAATTTTTCTGCTGCTGATATATAACACGTAAAGTTTTAAACCTCCTGTTTCAGACTTCTAATCCTTCCAGCAATTATGTTAAACTTAATTTTTATTAATCATATGGCTGATATTTCCAATATGTTGAATAAAATAGAAAAGGTGGTGAGAATGCATTCATTCTTACAAATATGCTGGGAGAAATTAATATTCATTTTAGATGATAGCATTTGTGCTAGCCTATTTGATCTGTTGCCTGTTGAGTGATTTCTTTCAGCCAATCCCTTATTTTGTGCCATTATTTCCTAACTTTAAGGTATGTCCACCCCATATGGTAGAAGGTACCCTGTTTATACCCACACTTTCAGAATTCAGGCAAACAGTTGGGTACATTTTGGCCAATCTTGCTGGAGGTAGATGCCAACAGTAAAACATCTTGTAAATGTTTTCCCTATAGGTTGACAACATTGTTAATTTATATTTTTTTACCCCATAATTTTCCCAATGGTCTAATTCAATACTATATCCAAAATTTCTGGCCCAACTTATTGTTGTCTCTTTCATAGTTTTTCTTCCATTTTGAATCTTAGGAATAGGTTATAAACTTTTGTAACCATTTTCCCCCTTGTCCCTAATAATGTCTTTATCTATTTCTCATTGTTTTCCATAAATACTGTATTGTTCTAATTACCGTACTTGGATCTGTTGCCTGTTGTATTTCACTTTTCTCTTTACAAAAAGACCTCTTGGGTATATTCCTGCAAAGACTATTTCTGTTATATGCTTCTGTATAAGAAACATATATGTTATATGCTTCTTATATGCTGAGTCTTGATTAAAATGCCTTGTCTTTTCTTGTGTGATATTTGAAACACTCCAACCTCCTTGTTGCCCAAGGCTTCTTTCTTTGGCTATCATGCCAGCTTGGTTCCTATAGCGACTTGATTTGGGGGATATTTTTTCCCCACTTCAGTTTTCCCTTAGCTCCTCAAGTTCTCTTCCCCATAAGTTAAGTACATTTAATCTTCTTCAAGCCGTATCTTGCTAATACACATACGGTATTCGTTTTGATTTTGAATAACGTTGAAACAGTTATTCTATGGGACAAAATTTTAATTCAAGAAGCTTGAAAGGAAAATAATTTCAAGGATAAAGTGTGGCCTGTGATTTTCCCAGATACATTTTACATCCTCTGGGCAACTGAAGGAATAGAAGTTGTGAATAGCAACTTGAACAGCCCAACAGTCAATCCTAATATTCTTCACCAGTGATAATAGCAATAGCACTTAGACTTCACAGTGCTTTACAGCTCTCTCTAAGCGTTTTACAGTCAGCATATTACCCCCCAACCATTGGGGTCCTCATTTTACCAACCTCGGAAAGATGGAAGGCTGAGTCAACCTTGAGCCTATGGGATTCAAACTGCCAAATAATCTTACCTGTAGGCTACTCGTTGATACCGGTGGGAACAATGGGAATAGAAAGCTTGACTAATTAGGTTTTATGCTGTGATGTTTCTATGCATTGTATTGATGTATCCAAGTTGAGGATTTGCAAGTTAAAAAGGTTTTAGGAACTGGGGAGTAATATAGTTTCAAATGTGCATCTCTTTGTTTTTGTTTATTTTCTCCAGTGGCGATCAAGCAACAGAGGAACCGTGTGCTAAAACAGGGGAAGCAGAAATAACAACTGTAAGTATTATCTTTTTTTTTAGAATATCTTTCTTTCATATCAGGAGGTCACAAAATTGTTTGCTGTTGGTTCAAAAATTGGGACTGCAGAATTTGCTGGCAGTGGATACTTGTCAGTCCCAGCAGGCAAACCAGACCAGAAAATCAACTTTACCTGAAGACCAAAATGATTTCCATAAGATTGGTTATAAGAATCTTGCAAGTCAATGATTCGCTGCTGCTTCTGCTGCTTTTTATATCCCAGTGGATGATGGAGGCATCTTTTGGAGCCACTTCTAAATATTAATTTGTTTCTCAGAACTTAATAAATCTTTTAGCCCTTTTTGCTTTCTCGACTGTTCTTGCACATTTCTGTCAAAATCACCCTGCTTATGTACAGAAGTAACGCCCTAACAAGTGGTGGCTATCTTATATTTTCATATAAGGGGGGAATGCAATGAAATGCTATGAAAGTGAAACTCTGAAATACTTTTTTTTTTTTTTTTAAAAAGAAAATCTTGGTGAAATCATTCATTCACTCACTCGGTTTCATTCATTTAATGAAAATGAAAAGGGTCAGCTTATGCCATGCATGAATGCCAGTCAGTGATTTTAAAAAAACGTTGTCTTCACTTTTCTGTATTCTAAAGCAGGTGTCCCCAACCCACAGGCTCTGGCCCACTGGCAGGCCGTGAGCAGTTTGGAACCAGGCTGCAGAAGTAGTGGGAAAGTGGGCCCATTTGTATAAGCAGGGAGAATACGTGCCCACTTGTGCAAATGGAGTTGTGCATGCGCTTGCCTGTTGCTCATACCCCCCTACTGCTCCGCAAAGCCGGAAAGGTTGGGGAATTCTGATCTAAAGAATTATCCTTCTTCATTCAAGGTCCCTGAACTTTCATCTTTGCTTCTGAATGCAGGTTGAAGAAGCAACCAGTTGTGACAGGAGCACATCCTCAAGTGACATGGATGCTTTCCAATTTAAAGAAGAAGCTTTAGAAATTGGAGGCGAGATGAAGCAGACCTTGATAGATCAACAGGTCAAAAAGGATTTTCTTAGTCCCTTAGTATTTTTTTAATTAATATTTTTTGAAAAACCGTGGTATAGCCGTTTCACGAAGTTTGAACCCGTGAAAAGCGAGGGATCACTGTATCTCTTTCTCAAATAGGTAGAAGACATAACTAAACAATTTGAGAACTTGATGAAACTTGAAGCGAATGGTTGGCAAATGGTGGATGATGTTCAGCCCCACAAACCTGCCAAGGTATGAAAAACTCTTTGCTGGCTCTGCTTTTTTGGGATGATTTTTTGCTTGGACCAGATTCCTTATGGGACCGCCTTCTGCCGCATGAGTCCCAGCGACCGGTCAGGTCTCACAGAGTCGGCCTTCTCCAGGTCCCATCAACTAGACAAAGGATGATCCATCTTCATTCAAGGTCCTTGAACTTTCATCTTTGCTTCTGAATCCAGGTTGAAGAAGCAACATTTTTGATAAACTCATTCAATGAATCTAAGCTCTGCAAGCTGAGATATCATGCACTGCATTGATGCATCCACACAATTTTACAGTAACCATGAGATAAATCATAAAACAATGTCCATGAATATTCCTTACTTGCATTGTTTTGCAAATCCATGTAGTTTGAAGATAATTGTATTAGTACCACCAGGTTCTAAGTGTGAGAGAAAGGGTAAACAATAAAAATGAATGTGAAACCTTCTAAGCAGCTTATAAATATAATATTAAAGAACACCTGTCATTTCAGATCGAACAGGCAGTACCTGTTAGCGGGCATCAATTCACCTGCTGCCTACTACGTCCCTTACTTTGTTGTGTCACTGCCACATCAGCAGCCGTCCCATTAAACTGAATGGAAGTCAAGGAGGAGGCGCTGCAGGACAGAGATGACAGTTGCTCTTTAAAAATTATGACTTAAATCCAGTTGATTTTTACTGATGATTTAAATCAACTTGATTTAAATCAAACCCATTCTGGAAAAGGGTTATATTGCTTGGGGTATGGCAGTGGCACATTCTGGTTTTTGTTATCTGCATGAATTTACCAATATGTACAGACACAAGTTCCTTATCAGTAAAATTCTCAGATGGCTCAGCGGAAGATGTGTAATGTAAAAGATTTCTTGCCTTTATTTTATATCTAGATTAAGATGGCTACTAAGTTTTCCAGTCGACCCAAAGTCGATACATTGAGGACAAAACTTGTTCTCCAAATTCAAAAAGAGAAAAGACAACAAGAATTTAATAAGGGCAGGCAATTTGGAGAAGTTGACAACGCTACTTCTCAGCTGGGCAAAGGAAGCAAAGCTTGTGTACCAAAGCCAAGTAAGTAAAAGCTTTTTAAATATTAACCAAGACTTGTTTTCAGTTTTTATCTTTGTTGTCTTTCCTAAATTTACTAAGTTATTTTATTATCTTTTTCAATACAACAAGTCTTCAGGCAGGTTAAGAAAAGGTTTCATTTCTAAGTCTATCCTTGAGCTGAATTTGTACCTAAACTGTTACTTTGTGAAATGTTTCTCTTATTATGAACTGCTGAAAACAGGTGTGCACAGACCCTGAGTGGGATGGGAATTGCCGGTGTCTGCAAATGGAGAGACATGCAAGAGGGCTCTGTCTATGACAGTGATGGTGAACCAAAGGCACACGTGCCCTATGTCAACTCCAGCATACATGCATGTGCTAGACAGCTGGTTTCTGGCCTTGGGGAAGGCCCTTTCACCCTCCAGAGGCTTCCCTGAAAACCCAGAGTGCGAAAAACCTCCCAATGGGCAAAGAGAAAGGTCAAAGAAATGGACTTCTGGTTTGCCCGTTGTGCTGTTTTTTGCACACCGGAGGCTTCATAGAAGCTTTCTGAAGCCCCAGATTGTGAGAAATGGCACAATGGGCAAACCAGAAGCCTGTTTTTCCCAACTTCCAGTTTGCCGATTTGGCTGTTTTTTCACCGTCCCAGGCTTCAGCTTAGGGTATGTGTGCATGCGTGGGGGGGGGAGGGAATGGGTGTTGGCACGTGCATGTGTGCTAATACATGCACACACACCCTTTTGGCACGCAAACCACAAAAGGTTCGCTATCACTGTTCTATGGCAACTTGCCATGAGGGACTCGGCATGGCCTACCGTATTTTTCACTCCATTAAACGCAGTTTTTTTCCTCCCAAAGTAGGATGAAAAATCAGCCTCGTCTTATGGAGCGAAGATGCAGGCAGGGAGGGGGGGGAGGCTGCGAAGTCGGAAGCGCCATCCCGCCGGCTGGCTGGCTAGCTGCTGCCTGGCCCCCTCCCTCCCGGAGGAGGGTCTCCCTCCTCACCACCAGTGGCGCTCCCCCCGCCAGCCAGCCAGCCAAGCCCTGCCTGCCGGAACCGGCTCCTCGCTCTCCACCTGCCACCCGCCGCGTTTGCAGGAGGTGGGGAGGGTCGGGCGGCCCGCCAAGGCCAGGAGGGACGCCGCTGCCCCCCCTTCCCTCTCTCCGCCCGCCGCTGCACCGAGAGGAAATGCCGACAAAGGCTTTTCTCAGCGGAGGCCGGCGAAGGCGATATTCAATGCCCTGCCCGCCTCACCTTTGCCGAGAGCTCTCAGCAAGGGGGTTGTAGGAGAGGCGGGGCCGGCGGCAAAGGTGATATTCAATGTCGGGGGCGCACGGGCGGTTGCACGCGCTCCCTATCTCCCTGCTAGCCCACTCGGAATATTCAAAATAAGAAAAGCCTTTGCCGGTTAAGGTTTTTCTTATTTTGAATATTCCGAGTGGGCTAGCAGGGAGATAGGGAGCGCGTGCAACCGCCCGTGCGCCCCCAACATTGAATATCACCTTTGCCGCCGGCCCCGCCTCTCCTACAACCCCCTTGCTGAGAGCTCTCGGCAAAGGTGAGGCGGGCAGGGCGTGCGCGCGTCACCGCTGAGAAGAACGGAGAGAGAACGAGAGTGAGTGAGAGCAACAGACAGCAAGATAGTGAGAAAGAGAGAGTGACAGAAAGGGGGGAGAGAGAGAAAGAGAGGGGGAGAGAGAGAAAGAGAGGGAGAGGGAGAAAGAGAGTGGGAGAGGGGGGAGAGCTAGCAAGAGAGGGAGAGAGAGAGAGGGAAAGGGGGGAGAGAAAGAGAGAGGGAGAGGGGGGAGATAGCAAGAGAGGGAGAGAGAGAAAGAGAGAGGGAAAGGGGGGAGACAAAGAGAGAGGGAGAGGGGGAGAGATAGCAACAGAGGGAGAGAGGGAAAGGGGGAGAGAAAGAGAGGGAGGGAGAGAGAGAGAGGAGATAAAGGAAGAGGAGAGAGAGAAAGGAAGAGAAAGAAAGAGGGATAGAAAGAGAGAGAGAGAGATGCTCAGTGAGCCTTTCTTTGAAGTTGCCTTTCTTTCTTTCTTTCTTTCTTTCTTTCTTTTTCTCTCTTGCTCTCTTGCTCTTTCATTCTTTTTTCTTTCTCTTTTTCTTTCTTTCTCTTGCTTTCTCTCCTTCCTTCCCTCCTTCCATTCCCCCTCTCTATTTTTATTTCTCTTTCATTTTCTTTCTCTCTTTCTTGCTTTCTTTCTTTCTCTTTTTCTTTCTCTCTTTTACCTTTCCTTCCTCTATTTCTTCTTTTCTTTCTCCTTCCTACCTTCTTCCCTCCCTCCCTCCCTTCAATCCTTCCTCTCTTACTCTCCCCTTTCATAAGTTTCCTTGCTTCCTTCCTCTGTTCCTGTTCCTTCCCCCTTTCTTTCTTTCTTTCTTTCTTTCTTTCTTTCCTTCCTTCCTTTCCTCCCTCCATTTCTTGCTTTCCTTTTCCTTCCTCCCTTCTTTCCTCCCTCACTCCCTTCTTTCACTCCTTCCTCTCTTCCTCTCCCCTTTTTGGCTCAAAATAATTTTTTTCTATTTTCCTCCTCTAAAATCTAGGTGCGTCTTATCAGCAGGTGTGTCTTATAGAGCGAAAAATACGGTACTTGCCGTTGCCACCTTGCTGCAGCCATTTCACCATGGAGCAAGAGTTACACTAATATCCAGGACAGTGCCTCCATTCTTCCTCCATACTTTGGGTCCTTGGTTGCCAAATGAGATGTAAAAGTTTCCACAGTCTGTTGATTTGGGGAGCCATGTCATCTGCTGGTATTCATCCACTGTGCTTCATTAAGTCCAGAGTCAACAGAGCTGTCTACCAGGAGATTTTGGAGCGCTCCATGCTTCCATCCACATGCGAGCTTTAAGGGGATGGTGACTTAAATTTTCCAGCAGAATTTGGTTCCTGCCTACAGTGCCCAAATCCCCAAAAACCAGGTTCAATTCACAGGCTGCAGAAACCTGTGATCAAGTACAGTGTATTCCAGAACGTAAGTAAAATTGGTGTGGATTTTCTTGTGGTACAAAGTCATTTCAAAATGAGATGGCAGCAAATAATTTAAGCAAAGAAAGAAATTCTTTGGTTGATCTTATAATCTGAGATCATGTAAGAATTATTTGGGAATCAAATTTTCAGAGCTGTCTGCATGTTTTGTCACAGATGTCTAAGTTACTTTGCTTCAGGCTACTGATAAAAGCTGCTGGCTGCAATTTGGGCATGCCTTTATATAAGTATGCCCTCACTGCAATCAATATAGAAACCGTTTAAATTTTAAATAATAACGTATTAGAGACATATAAGGTGAAAGCAGTACTAAATCAATCTGCTCATTGTGTTGTCTGCATGTATCATTTATTTCAATTGGGAGCTTCCAGATAATATAATTAATATCGATGTATTATTTAATAATACATTTCAAAAATACTTCTCTGAAAATGAGATTTTATTTTCCAGGCTCGTCCTGCGATGATGAAGTATTTGAACCCCAGGTAAGTTTGCTAGAAGTCAGTTGAAGCACCATTAGATGTTAGTTAAACTGTAAAGAATTACATTTTGGAGATAATGCATCCTTAAATAAACATATTTATTTTTTGATTTGATTTGATTTGATTTGATTTGATTTGTATGCTGCCCCTCTCCAAGGACTCGGGGCATCTCACAACATGTCAAAAATAATATACCATATACATATCTAAAAATCTAATTAATATACTAAAAAAACTTTTTAAAACTCTAATAAGATTTTAAACCATTCATTACCATTCACACAGCAAAACATACTACACTTGTCGACCAGGGGGCTAGGGTTTAATGGCCCCAAGCCTGGTGGCATAAATAGATCTTTAAGCTTTTATGGAAGGCGAGGGAGGTGGGGGCAGTGCGAATCTCCAGAAGGAGCTGATTTAAGGATACATTATCTCCACGGTAAATTTTGTGATGCAAACCTCTGTAGATATAAGGGCTCATAGATACAGTATATATGAAGAGATATCCATGTAAATAGAAACTTGGCATTTGTTAAAATTTCAGCACATGTAGAAGCCTCTTTGTATGACACAGTATACACACATACAGAGTCATATAAGCTGCACACCTTTTGCAAGGTAGGCTGTATGACACCAAAGTATAGTGTTCCCTCGATTTTCGCGGGGGATACGCTACGAGACAACCCAAGAAAGTCGAATTTCCGCGAAGTAGAGATGCGGAAGTAAATACATTATTTTTGACTATGAACAGTATCACAAGCCTTCCCTTAACACTTTACTATTGGATGTGGAACCGCATCTCAGATTAAAATTAACAATCAGAAGAACATAAGAAGAGCCATGCTGAATCAGGCAAAAGTCCATCGAGTCCAGCATTCTGTGTCACACAGTGGCCCACCAATTGTCCATGGGAATCTTGAGCAGAAAGAGAAGGCAAGACCCTCCCTTTCCCTTGACCCCCAACAAATGGCACTCAAGGGAATCTTGCCTGCCTCAACCAACATAGAGGCGGCACATGGACATCCGTTTCAATAACCACCCATACACTTGGCATCCATGAATCTGTCTAATCTGTCACGACCTTTTCTGGAAGTGAATTCCATAAACCAATGACCCTCTAGGTGAAGAAATATTTCCCTTGATTTGTCCTCACTTTCTTACCTATGAGCTTTAGGGAGTGCCCCCTTGTCCTAGTATTGTGTGATAGAGAAAATAAATTTTCTCTATCCACCTTTTCTATCCCATACATTATTTTATACAGTTCGATCAAGTCACCCCTTAAACACCATCTTTCAAGGCTGAATTTACTAAATAAACTAAAATAGTAACTATAATTATCAAAGATGTAGCAACTATCCTGTGATAAAAGCAGAGTGGATAAATATTGATTATTTTATTTAAATTGATGGAATTGCCGGTGTCTGCAAATGGAGAGACATGCAAGAGGGCTCTGTCTATGACAGTGATGGTGAACCAAAGGCACACGTGCCCTATGTCAACTCCAGCATACATGCATGTGCTAGACAGCTGGTTTCTGGCCTTGGGGAAGGCCCTTTCACCCTCCAGAGGCTTCCCTGAAAACCCAGAGTGCGAAAAACCTCCCAATGGGCAAAGAGAAAGGTCATAAAAATGGACTTCTGGTTTGCCCGTTGTGCTGTTTTTTGCACACCGGAGGCTTCATAGAAGCTTTCTGAAGCCCCAGAGTGTGAGAAATGGCACAATGGGCAAACCAGAAGCCTGTTTTTTCCCAACTTCCAGTTTGCCGATTTGGCTGTTTTTTCACCGTCCCAGGCTTCAGCTTAGGGTATGTGTGCATGCGTGGGGGGGAGGGAATGGGTGTTGGCACGTGCATGTGTGCTAATACATGCACACACACCCTTTTGGCACGCAAACCACAAAAGGTTGGCTATCACTGTTCTATGGCAACTTGCCATGAGGGACTCGGCATGGCCTACTTGCCGTTGCCACCTTGCTGCAGCCATTTCACCATGGAGCAAGAGTTACACTAATATCCAGGTCAGTGCCTCCATTCTTCCTCCATACTTTGGATCCTTTGTTGCCAAATGAGATGTAAAAGTTTCAGATCATTCTTGTAAAGGAGGTGGGATATTCTAGCAGATGTTTTTCATGTTTGATAGCCATGGTTTGAGTCATTCAGTGGTGTTGACAGTGCAATAACAAACAATACCAGTCATCATCTCCTTGAAAAACATCCATCTAGATATTCTCTTCCAATCTATCACCTTTGACCAGCTACTGTGTTTTCCTTGTTTCACCAATCTTTGCACAAAAGCTTCTGATGTTTTTACTGACTCCTGTTATTGTTCTACTGTTATTATTAGCTATTGCTTATTATATGCAGGGAATGTCACAAGAATTGAAATCCATTTTTAAACTAACTTTTATCTCAATTTCACTTTTATTGTGCTTTGCAAAATGGCATGTAAGCTTGGAAATGTATGAATAATCATAGCAGTGACAGGTTAGAAGAGAATATTGAAAAATTCAAAAGAACACATATGGAAGTGAAGGAATCTAGAAACTAAAATTGTGATTCATGTTATGAACGAGGCAGAGCACACAACTTATAAGGCATAGGAGGAGCTGTAAACCCAATTGCCGGTGTCATGTCCAGGTCTTCTTTTGATATTCCAGGGGGTGGCTGGAAAGTGAATCTCTGTAGGAGGCTGGTAAAGAACAAAAAGAGCTCCATTTTGGCAAGAGTTTCACCTAAGCAGATTCTTTGACCTGAAACCAATGAACAAAGATGGGGAAACTGGTTTCAGTGGTTCTTCAATAGCATTTTGCAGTTCTTGCCATGAAATGGTGGCTCAGAGATGACAAATCACATGCATGAAATGAATTTTACAATAGAGATTAATTGTATAGGAATAATGTAGTTTTTTAAAATGAACCTCCAGTATATTTCTTCTACCCTGAATCCCTGAAAATAGTTTGAGTATCCTATTATAGTTTTTGCCATTTGTAGAATGTTGAGTGGATTATTCTGGTGATTTCTTTACAAATTTCTTCCTTTGCAAAAGGAAGACATTTGCAAAAGGAAGAATATGTTATTGAAACTCTCATTCGCTGTATGATATGATAGAAGACTTTACCTGCAGAGAAAGGCATGAATGCATCCCTCTTCATAAATTTTCCTTCAGAGTCAAGAAAATGCTCAGGATAGAATTCATGAGATTTCTCCCACTGAGATTCATCATGGAGCACAGAGGTCAGCAATGGAACGATGTGCATGTCCTGCAGTTATTAATGAATTATTAAAGAATTAGCACTCCTCTTTGATTTAGTTGCTAAAAAGCCATTCCAAATACATGGATTTTCCAATGTGAATTGTGACTGTATGAATAGCTTTGCAGAATAACACTACAGTAGACCTGCCAGCTAGGAGCCAGGTTTGGCCGATAGAACATTTATTTGGAGGAAGGAAAAATTGGGGAATTATCAATATATGCTCTAGAAGAGCTGCTCCTCCCTAAAAAAAAGCCCTACAGTAATTTAATGTCTCAGGGGTAATTGAGTAGCTTCGGAAACAAGGATATATAATAATAGGCTTTTAATTTAAAGGCAAAAGACCTTCACCGGATTATGATATCAGAGGGTCTCAAACAGTAAAGAATAGTGATTTTTATAAAACAGATATTTTTCTTTAATGAAAGAGTCTTTGACATTAAATAAACTTAATTAGACTAGCATGGGAAGGCTGGCTATTTATAAGTGAGGACAATGATGGTGGATTTTACAAAACAAGGAGTTAAGAATACTATGAGCTTGTGTGCTTGCCTGTGATTATGGAAAGCCAGCTGAGACTAAAAAGTTTTAAAAATGGTAGAAAAATACAACAGGAAAAAAAAGCCTACTTTGTTCTCATCATAGTAACTGTTAAACTTCTACTTTCTCATGACAGCAACCACAAGAAAAACTGCCAACCTGGAGAAGGATCCTAGAACAAATTTCTGATAAGGGCATTTCAAGATATTTATTTTCAAGCATTTAAAAAATGACTGGAACGTTTTAAAAAAGAATTGGAGGAAAGATTTGCTGGGACTGAAAAAAAATCTGAATAACCAAAAAGAAAAAAGAAAATCTCTATCCTACATAAATAAGTGCATAAACATACAGAGTAAATAATGTTGATGCATGAGAAAATTATAGATCTATTGGAAAATTATCAAAGGAATGTTAAAATCAAATCAGAGACCAATTAATAGCAGAAGGGTATAGTTGCCCTACTTATAGTTTTCAGAAAAAAATAATATTGATAAAGGCTTATAATATGGAGTAAAATGAAATATACTGATAATGAAAATGGTTCTTTTCATTCATGGAGGAATGTTTGATGAGTTGGATAGATTTTGCTGAAATTGTAAATTAACCTTTTTGATTAAATAAATTATATTTTTATTTATTCAGGACTGAAAACCTCTTATGGACCTTTTGTATAAAAATAAAAAATGAACTTGTGAGTTATGTTTTCAATAATTAGGCAGGATAGAATACAGAAAGAAGCAGAATATGACTCAATTTTAGAGAGAGAGGTTAAAATATATTTGTAGAGTGGTACCTCTACTTAAGAACACCTCTACTTAAGAACTTTTCTAGATAAAAACTGGGTGTTCAAGACTTTTTTGCCTCTTCTTAAGAACCATTTTCTACTTAAGAACCCGAGCCCAGGAAAGGTTCCCAGGAAATTTGACAGCGGCATGAAGTCCTGGCCAATTTCCTGCCATTTCCCGCTTTAATCCAGGCCATCTCGGGCTTTTCTGGGCTGCCAGAGGAGTCTTTCTGTGGCGCTTAAGGAGGCTTTGGAAGTCCAGAGCAAACAAAGCATTTTCCTTTCTCTGGGCACTTGGAGAGAGAATAAACCTCTGCCAGTGCTCAGAGAAAAGAAACACTCACTTCGCTCTGGGCAGCCGAGGAGTCAGCACAGTGAAGGAAAGGTGGCGGCTACAAAGCGAGTGAGCGAGAGGAGAGGGGAGCCCTTCAGCATGGAAAGAAAGAGGCAACAGGTAACAGCAGCAGCAGACAGTGTATGGGAGGCAGTGTATGGGAGGTAGCCTTGGGCCGGGTGTATGGGAGGTGTGTGCTCCTCCTCACCGCCTCAGAGTCCCTCTTTTTTTTTTTAAGCCTTAAAGTTTTGGATTCTTTTTATTCCCCTTACCTCACCTTCTTCCTTTGGCAGTGACTCTCCTCCTCCTACCCAAATTCTGAGCTTTTATTTCGTTCCTAATGAGTTTGCAAACATTATTTGCTTTTACATTGATTCCTATAGGAAAAATTGCTTCTACTTAAGAATGTTTCTACTTAAGAACCTGTTCACAGAAATTAAGTTCTTAAGTAGAGGCACTACTGTACATATAACTGCTATGAAGAATATTAAAAACCATTTCTTTAATTATTTTCCCTCTTCTTGCACTTTTTGTTTTTTTGTGTTATTTCCTTTCTTTTCTTTTTAATCTCATTGTTTAATAGTTTGTATCAGCTTTACCTTCCTATTTAAAAGTTAAAAAATATACTAAAACGGATTGTGATTTACATTTCAGACATATAGAAATGTTGAACACTAATAATATCTATGACACAGATATCAAACATATCAAGAGGATAATATGATTGGACATATTAAGAAGAAATACACTAGCCATCACTAAATGAACAAAGCACTTATATGAGACTAATCACCTTTGGAATGAAATAGCCTTTGAAAGTTATATCCACTGTAGTTGCTCGTGCTACATTTGCTGGAACAATATCAGCAAATCTTTGAACTTCATGGATAACTGCATCAGTATAAGGCATTTTTGCTCGATGTTCAATCCTTGGCTGAGCAGATCCAATGATTCTTGAAATTTCTTTATATACTTTATCTAAGAAAATAAAACAATTATAAGATGCTTGTTAATGTTTTAATTTTGCATTAAATCTAGGATACATTTAACTGTGAAAGGTAAGTATCTTCTCCAAATTTAATTCCTAGCCAGATGTTTGTCAGAATTGTCAGAATTGTTTCTTTCTTCAAGCATTGGACAAAATTTATTTTTGCTAGTATGAGTACCTTATGGTGCTACAATAATGTTGATGCTTGAGCAGGCTACCTGCTGTTCTATGGTGCGTGGTGACTGGAGAATGGCACAATTGTCCTTGTAGCATCTCAGGATTTGCTGTGTGGCATTTACTTTCATATGGTGGGGGTTTATTTTCTGTTGATAGGCTCCTGTGGCCTACCCAAAGCAGCTTGATTTCCATGAGTTCTTTATTCTCTTGTAGCTCTTGTTTGTTTGTTTGTTTGTTTGTTAAAAAATGCAAAAGATAGCAGGTATTGATAAAAACATAAACATAAGCAAAGTCGGTGCAGGTAAATCAGTAAAAAAAATTAGTAAAACTGCAGACTCCCAAAATCACGCAAAAGCATACCCTGTTCTTACATGATTTCTGGAGACCATGCAAGAGCAGGTCCTTATTCTCACATGTCTCCACAGCCTGTAAAATGTTTGTAAGAATGGGGCATGCTTTCAGGGATAGTTCTCAGCTCTTGTTTAAATGTTGGTATGTAATCCAAAACATCATGGCATATCACTTTTGACATGCATTATCAAAGGTTCTTTTTCAATGGCCTTGCTCAGTGATGGCAAACCTTTTGGGTGCTAAAAGCCCATATGTGCATGCTGTCATGCACACACGTGTGCCCACACCCATATTTCAATGCCCCCCATGGGCCACATCCCAATGCTCATACATGAGCATTTCCTGGAACCTGAGGAGGGCAAAAACGGCCTCCCCATCCTCCCAGAGCCTGTTTCACGATTTCCAGTAAGCCCGGTGGGCCCGTTTTTTGCCCTCCCTAGGCTCCAGAGGCTTTTTTGGGAACTCGGAAAGGGTGAAAACACCCTCCCAGAGCATCCGTGCAAGCAAAAAATCAGCTGGCTAGAGCACAGATGCACAGTGGAGCTGAGCTTGGGGCACACATGCCATAGGTTTGCCATCATGGGCCTAGCTAAATGAATGTTGGAGGTAACAAAGACAACAAAGGAACTTGGGGGGGGGATTTCACACCATTCAACACATTACACCTTGTCTGACAACAATTTCAGCCATTAAATTTTACTTTCGTAGATGACATGTTTCGTTGCATTATACCTTAATTTTACAAAATATTTGAATATTGAAATCCAACCAAATGAAAATAGACTAGACAAGACTAGACTAGACTAGAATAGACTAGACTAGACTAGACTAGAATAGAATAGAATAGGACACACAAAGAATTTGTCTTTGGTGCATATGCTCTCAGTCAGCTGAAGGGAAAATATACATTTGTCAAGAATCATGAGATACAACACTTAATGATTGTCAAAGTGCTTACTCTGAATATCAGGATATTTCATCATTAGTAGTATGGTCCAGCGCAATGTGGTTGAAGTCGTGTCCATCCCAGCATTAAATAGGTTATTCACAACAGCAATTAGGTTTTCATTATGAAAATACCTTTCTGTTTTGTCTTTCTTCTCCTGCAATATATAAATAATCTATCTAAGCACATTCAGTATACTCTCAACAACTAAATAGCAGAAAGCTGGAGAACATTGAATAATAGGAACATCTCCCAGAATTTTGGATTTCAGTCTCCAGCTTTCTAAATCATTAAAAGGGATGGTGGAAATTGTAGTTCTAAACACCATAAAGTGCTGAGTTCCCTACAATTTGTGATTAAGACATTCATATAAATGGAAATAATGAGCATGAAATTCTTTAAAATGTCTTCAATAAATTCATATTTTCATAAAATCATAGGGTTGGAAAGGACCTTGAAGGTCTTCTAGTACAATCCCCAAGGAGGAATCTTCATTTTCTTCCTTATTTTTCCTGAAAATCCCAAGACTAACTTACAAAGGTAAATCACTGAGCTTTGGAATTCCTGGAATAAAACACTTCCTTACCTCTGCCTGTCGGACAAGAAATGAATCAATAAGGCTCCTCTGGTCATTTTCATCCAGAGCTTTGAGGTGTTCTATGAAAGTGGTCTTTATGAAACCATACAATTCATTTCTGTTATTCAGAACTATGTTACGAGCACCAAAAAGAAAACCAAACAGGGGGAACATATTATAGAACTGAAAAACACAAAAATGATAAAAAGAGTCACAAAGAAACCAGAATATTTTCATGTGCGCAATGTGAAGATTTTTATTAAACCTATTCATATTACAAGTGGGAAATGGTTGCATACAGTATATAAGACGTCAGGGCTTTTCTGTCATAGTGAACCTTGGAAAACATGGCATATTTATTAAAAATCCCACAGTACATTAAAGATAACACAATAAACGCACTATGAACTCTTTTTAAAATTGAAAAATAATTTACCAAGACAGGAGGGCTTCCTGCAAGCCGGACATTTTCATTGACTAACTTTATTAGTCTTTGAAATGTGGGGTCTTCATACTCATACCGCTTGCCAAGTACAATAGACACTATGATATTGCCAACAGCAGAATTCATAATTGCTGTATTCTCAAATGGTTGTCCTATATATTAAAATTAAACAAAGTTATTAAAATTAATTTACAGCTATGAAAGAACATCAGCTTTAAAAGATTGTTCGGCAAAGACTTCCCACCTTAGACCAGTACAATCATCTAGGACAGAGGTCCCCAACCGCCGGTCCGCGGACCGGGACCGGGCCGTTGGAGCTTTTCAGCCGGTCCGCGGCGCCAGGGCCCCCTCGGCCTTTCCGCATCACCAGCGGCGCTCCCCCCGCCAGCCAGCCAAGCCCCGCGCCCGCCGGAACCGGCTCCTCGCTCTCCCCCCGCCGCCCGCCGCGTTTGCAGGAGGTGGGGAGGGTTGGGCGGCCCGCCAAGGCCAGGAGGGACGCCGCTGCCCCCCCCCTCCTTCCCTCTCTCCGCCCGCCGCTGCGCCTCCTTGACAACGAGAGGAAATGCCGGCAAAGGCTTTCCTCAGCGGAGGCCGGCGAAGGTGATATTGAATGTCGGGGGAGAACGGGTATTTGCACGCGCTCCCTATCTCCCTGCTAGCCCACTCGGAATATTCAAAATAAGAAAAACCTTTGCCGGCGAAGGCTTTTCTTATTTTGAATATTCCGAGTGGGCTAGCAGGGGGATAGGGAGCGCTTGCAGCCGCCCGTTCTCCCCCGACATTCAATATCACCTTCGCCGGCCCCGCCTCTCCTCCAAACCCCCTTGCTGAGAGCCCGGGGCGAAAGTGCTCTCGCAAAGGTGAGGCGGGCAGGGCGTGCGCGCGTCATCGCTGAGAAGAATGGAGAGAGAACGAGAGTGAGTGAGAGCAACAGACAGCAAGATAGAGAGAAAGTGAGAAAGAGAGAGTGAGAAAGGGGGGAGAGAAAGAGATAGCAAGAGAGAGAACAAGAGAGAGAAAGAGCGTGAGAAAGAAAACAAGAAAGAGTGAGAGAGAGAGAAAGCAAAAGAGACAGAAAGAAAACAAGAGAGAGAAAGTGAGAAGAAGAGAGAGAAAGAGGGGGAGAGAGAGAGAAAGAGAGAGGGGGGAGAGAGAGAAAGAGAGGGAGAGGGAGAAAGAGAGAGGGAGAGGGGGGAGAGATAGCAAGAGAGGGAGAGAGGGAAAGGGGGAGAGAGGGGGAGAGAAAGAGAGAGGGAGAGAGAGAGGAGATAAAGGAAGAGGAGAGAGAGAAAGGAAGAGAAAGAAAGAAAGAGGGATAGAAAGAGAGAGAGAGTGAGAGATGCTCAGTGAGCCTTTCTTTGAAGTTGCCTTTCTTTCTTTCTTTCTTTCTTTCTCTTTCTTGCTTTCTTTCTTGCTCTTTTTCTTTCTCTCTTTTACCTTCCCTTCCTCTATTTCTTCTTTTCTTTCTCCTTCCTACCTTCTTCCCTTACTCTCCCCTTTCATAAGTTTCCTTGCTTCCTTCCTCTGTTCCTGTCCCTTCCCCCTTTCTTTCTTTCTTTCTTTCCTTCCTTTCCTCCCTCCATTTCTTGCTTTCCTTTTCCTTCCTCCCTTCCTTCCTCCCTCATTCCCTTCTTTCACTCCTTCCTCTCTTACTCTCCCCTTTCACACCTTTCCTTGCTTCCTTTGCACCCTTCTTTTGTTCCTGTCCCTTCCCTCTTTCCTTCCTTCCTTCCCACCCTCCGTCCATTCATTCACCCATTCCTCTCTTGATCGCCCCTTTTACGGCGCCGCTGACAGCTAGCTCCCCCCCCCCCCCCACCGGGCCATGGAAAACTGGTCTAGCTTAAAGCCGGTCCCTGGTGCAAAAAAGGTTGGGGACCTCTGATCTAGGAAACTGATAGCCAAGGCTGGAGAACATGGAGATATTGGGAAAAGGATATTAAATAGGATTCAAGTATTTGAGGTAGCTGTAGAGGTGGATTCTTAACTTTTCTGCAATAAATCTGTGAATGTTTAGCTTTAGGTGAATCATCAGAAGAGAACATCAACTTACCTTCATAAGATTCAAATGCTTTTATCAAGATCCTGCACTATTCAATTATTTTATCCTCTATAGTTCTCTTGCCCATTCCATAGTCCCGTAATGCAGATAAGGTAAAGCGGCGCATCATTTTCCAATTCTCCCCATGAGAAAAAAGGATACCTAAAGAGAAAGTGCAAAACTAAAAGATATATTTGCACTACTGAAAATTTTGCCTTTATAATGAAGAGAATGTTTATAGCAGTTGTTTTTCCCTTGTAGAGTCAGAAAGTTTCCTATGTCTCCTATGTTCTCCAACAGAAATCTCCTATGCCATCTCCATACTAACTTTAAAAAAAAATTCCACAGCTCTGGACAGATATTGACAAAGTATATTCCCTGATACATAGAATGAGAAAAACTTACCAAAGCCCTCGTGAATTTCATCAGAAAGCTGGATATTTGGCCTCTCTGCAAATGCATCAGCATGATTCACAAGAGCTTCCTTCACTGTTTTGTATCCAGCCAATACCACTATTTTCTGGAATCCCAGTTGAATCCTGAAGACTGGGCCATATACTTTTGACAACTAGAATTGAACACAAGGGGGGGGGGAAGCCACCCAGACTCCTCCAGGAGTTGGGCAGCATATAAATAAAAAATAAATAAATAAAAGTGAAGATCACCATGAAAACCTCTTTATGCATAGTAATATGCATCAGATGTAATTCATGTTTCACAGATATAAGAATATAATAATGATCTTTTTATTGTGAAAGCAATCTTGTGTGCTATACTTGCTGTTCAGAAACCAAAGATCTGCTGGGATAAAATAAAGGTGGCATAATTGCTTGTGAGGGATGTCTTCTTCAAAGGTGATGAGAAGTGGCAAAAATGGACAAATCCAATAAACTCATGCAGAAATATACAACTATAGAGTTGGGGCAGGGAACACCTTGCAGAGGGAAATTGAGGATAATGGTGGAGAACATGAGCACAATGGGAGAAAAGGGGAGAAATTGGAGAAAATAGCAAGAAGCACAGTAGCAAGTTACAGAGCGTGAGAGTTGTTCAGGAAGCCCACTGATAGAAATAGTGACACAAATGAAAAAAAAAAAGGAGGAATGTAGCTGGAATTAGATGCATTGTTCCTGATATGTCGGACTTTTGGAAACAAATTTTAGAAGAAGTTTGAACATTTCTGCACACATTGAAATGAAAATTGAAATGAAAAAATTAAAGCTTATTGGTTTATTTTGCTGATAAAATGTGCGCCTCCCCCATTTTTGTGAAAAGTGAAAATAATGGCACACAGCAAGGCCGAGGGGAGGGGGTGGCCATTTTGTGGCCAAAATAAATGAATAAGAATCATTTTTTTCAGTTCATTTCTATTTTTATTATGATCAGAATTGTTCAATTTAGTATATCAAAACTTTTGGGGGGAAATTCCTTAGAGATTTGTAGCCTAAAAAATATATAAAGTGAAAATGGTTGCAAGCGGCCGGGGGAGGTGGGAGGCCTTATTTCTGATTTTAAAAAACCAATAAGAATCATTTCTTTTAGTTCATTTATATTTTTCTTATATTCAGAAATGTTCAAACTACCAATCCCACACCAGCTTTAGTAAAATTGAACACATTTTGCAAGCTAAACTATCTATAAATTGAAAAAATGTTCACAAATAAAGGGGGGTTCTGCCTTTTATAATCAAAATAAAGCAATATGCATAATTCTTTTCAGATCAATTTTCATATCATTGTGTGCAGAAATGTTCTGTCTACTTTCCAAGTGAAAAAAAGGTTTCAAATTGACCAAACATAAGCACTTGAAATGAAGAGTTTTTGGTCTGGGTACAAGTGTGACTTTTTTTCAGCAAGAAAGAAACCCTCCACCCCCCCCCCCCCCCAAAAAAAAAATTTCTCATAAAGAGAACCCCTGAAATGATGAAAAGTCATGAAATTTCAAGTTTCAGATATGCAGGGAAATTTTTTTACAGGGTCTCAAACTTTGATTTCGGGTCTCACAGACCCGAACAGAACAGCAGGGTTAAAACATATTTCTCATGCTATAGGCATGGATTTACATATTACTGATCAAGCCAGCTCTGCTTTACAGACTTTAGTAGCATCTTATCTTTCAAACAATTTATGCCCTTGTGGTTTCAAATAACAGACAGGAAATTAGAAATTAATGGGGGAAAGCAATTTCTATCTAAATATCTAATTATAACAATTCTACTTCCATGTCCATACATTATTTGGGGTTTATATAGTTTTCATATTCAGTTATAAAATATATGTAAGTTTTAGTAAAACTCATTACACTTTGCATTATTGCTTCCAAAACTCAGAAAATTAAAATATTTAATATATTGTGCAGTATATATTGACTTTAGTCAGATATATATATTCTGATGAATTTACGTCAAGCTCCAAGAATTTGTTCATATTGATCTATCAGATACTGTATATCTAAACAAGTATAAATATTCAGTGATCCTCATACACTTTCAAATTAAACCGAGTCATCTTGGTGTTGGAATATTTTAGCCTGTTGGTTTGATCAGTGGCTCAAGATGTGAGTAATAAATAAATGCATATTTATATATTATAACCTAGGTTATTCTAATCACTGGCCTTTAATTGCCTTGGACGGGAAAAGAACACTCGGACACCAAGCTGGGCAAAATGGGTCACTTTATTAAATATTAACAGAAAGACCTGCAGGGGTCACTAAATGGGGCGGAGTTTCCTGAACACAACATACTTGGGCAACTTAAATGGGCGTTACTCCAAGCCTGGTCAGGGTGAGGCGTGTCCCGCCTACTCCCGACCCGAAAGCCACGCCCAGCATGTGGGAGGGCTCGCCTTGCATGACCCGGAACCGGAAATGACGTAGGTGAGCCCCGTCCGTGGAGGAAGCGTGAGTTGTGCAATGGGGGTGCCAATCATCTTACAAAAGATGCCCAAAGGAGAACACACAGTTGCTACTGATACCCTTTCCGCCCCGTTTCTGCCATATAGTGACCAAGAATATAAACATCCAATTGCTGAATCAGAACCTATTTACATACAGATGCACCCCGTAACCACAAATCCTTACCCTCGTCCAGGATGGAGTAGGCGAAAAACAATCTGTAGCAAATGCCCTAAGACTGCAAAAATTCCTACTCGGCCCCAAACCAGGCGACCTATAAAAACATCCTGGATTGAGCGGAGGGTGGGTGGGTGTCCGTTTTGCGGCGAGCTCGTCGGCAAGGGAAGCCAGGGGGGGGGGCAAGCAAGCCCTGATAAAGGGCACATGCCCCGCCCCTCGGCTTTCCCAGAATGCCCGAGCGGCCGCTGATTGCTCAAGGGCGTTCCCGCGCTATCGCGGGGAACGCCCCCCAGCTGATGGGGGAGCCGAGTTGGTTCCCGCCATCGGCAATTTTCGTCCAGGCGATATTTCGCCTGGCCTTTCATTTGCCTTGGACGGGAAAAGAACACTCGGACACCAAGCTGGGTAAAATGGGTCACTTTATTAAATATTAACAGAAAGACCTGCAGGGGTCACTAAATGGGGCGGAGTTTCCTGAACACAACATACTTGGGCAACTTAAATGGGCGTTACTCCAAGCCTGGTCAGGGTGAGGCGTGTCCCGCCTACTCCCGACCCGAAAGCCACGCCCAGCATGTGGGAGGGCTCGCCTTGCATGACCCAGAACCGGAAATGACGTAGGTGAGCCCCAAGGGCACCCCCTTCACACCTCTCCGTCCGTGGAGGAAGCGTGAGTTGTGCAATGGGGGTGCCAATCATCTTACAAAAGATGCCCAAAGGAGAACACACAGTTGCTACTGATACCCTTTCCGCCCCGTTTCTGCCACAGCAGGGGGTCAGATCTCTATCTTGGCCCCCTGCTCCCCGCCTAAGCCTGCCCCAGCTCACGCAGGCACCACTGCAGGTCTGTGTAAAAATTGCCACTCCTGACATCTTCCTAAATTGACCCAGTGAAAGCTAGGGGGGGGTTAAAAACACATGCCCGTGTGTCAGATCACTTTGCCTCCCCCTGCCATGTTAACCCATAACCTGGTCCCGTCAACAGCTGTTGGTGTGACGGCGACTCCGCATCCCCTCCATGTGGGGGGTATCAGAACCATACACCAGAACCACACACCACGGCCGTAGGCCCCGTACGACCGGTGGTTCACCATGACATGACATCACTGTGCCAAGTCCTTCACCGACACCAGGTCGTTGCCACCCGTGTGCAAGACCAACAATCTGTTCCATATGCTCTGCAAGCCCCGGGGGACTGCCACGACTTGACGCCACTGGGCCAAGTCCTTCACCACCACCAGGTCGTTGCCACCCGTGTGCAACACCAGCAATCTGTTCCATATGCTCTGCAAGCCCCGGGGGACTGCCACGACTTGACGCCACTGGGCCAAGTCCTTCACCACCACCAGGTCGTTGCCACCCGTGTGCAACACCAGCAATCTGTTCCATATGCTCTGCAAGCCCCGGGGGGCTGCCATGACTTGACGCCACTGAGCCAAGTCCTTCACCACCACGTCGTTGCCACCCGTGTGCAACACCAACAATCTGTTCCATATGCTCTGCCAACCCCGGGGGACTGCCATGACTTGACGCCACTGAGCCAAGTCCTTCACCATCACCAGGTCGTTGCCACCCGTGTGCAACACCAACAATCTGGGTCCGGCCCATCACTGCTCCCGACTTTACACAACGGAAGAGACCCGTCTCCAACGAAGACCTCCGAGCTCAAGCCTTTCCGCTGAAGCCCCAGCGACTCAGCAACCTCCACATTCCTGAAGATAATGTTGCAGCTCCATGTTCAGCCACCAAGCCACACTGTGGCTGCAGTTCACTACTGTGGGCAACGGAAGGGCAGCTCCTTCGCACTTCGCACGTAACAAAGTGGAGCAGGGCCAGGACCTAGAGAAACGATAAGGATACAAAGACAGTGTTAGCCACCCGATCCCAAGAGTGCTTGTACTCAGGTTCTCTGAATCTACTTCATGAAAGCCACTGACTTCCATCTGCCACCGGATTCATTACTTTGCTGAGAACTTGTTGAAACCTGCATTCAGTATTGTTGAGGGAATCCCACCCGATATCCTGCCGATCCTCCTGTAACGGCCCCTAACTGTTATTTATTCAGTGGAGGCCTGTCTTATGGTAAAAAAAAAAAGGCGCCATTACCTGGCTTCATCGCTTTACTTGCACTGAGTCTATCATACCCCGGCATATATCCTTGTTTGATATACCCGGCCAGTGATCAATCCACCATCTGCGTTACTGGTCAGCCACCATGCGTAACCAACGCGGCTGCTGCAGCCCCCATTTAACATCAGTTTGCTGGCCCAGGGAACCTTGCATGATCCACTACTATGCGATCATGACAGCACCTTGCAGACCTACCATGTCCCAAAGGCCATTTTTATGGCTGTCGTGTGAAACAGCCTCGCCTCGTTGGGTGAGGATCTGGGTCTCGTCCAATGCCCGCTGCCCCTGAAGCTGGGCATTGTATAGCAGCTTACTAATTTCTCCCCAATCTGAGTCCTCTCCTTGGACCATCTCTTGATCATTCCTCCTATCCTCAAATAGTTTGACACCGAGGTCTTTTGTTAGCAGAGCTAAGCCCACCTGTTGCCCCTGTATGATAGCATGTAACCATGTGGTCCAACCTGCACTCCTTTGCTTGAGCGATGGCGCCGTCCACCAATTCTGGGTGCCCTGCGCCCCAGCCTATGCCATGTGGCTGCCAACCGCCTGCCCATGGACACATACTCCCTGTTAACAGACTGGGCCTCCTGTTGCTGGCTCGCTTCACTCCACTGATGGGCCAGCTGTACAGCATAGTCGCAGTCCCATGTTCTTGTATTCCTTTCAGGAAATCATAATACTCTTCCTCCAGCATTAAAATGCCAGGGGGATTAGCCAATATGCTCCGTGGCCTTGCTTGCTAACCCAGGGAGTAAAATAATTGCAAGAAATTTATGAAGATAAGCAAAGGCCCATGCCAATGCTTCCTTTACCGTTAGCGCATGGATTAGCTTTACCAACATGACTTAATCAATATAACCATAATATTAATGGTACCATCCTGGCACCACGACTTCAATATTGTTTATGATAATAACATTTTCTGAATTATTCATTAAAACAATTAATATAATGCTTAATACTTATATTAAGCTTAAAATCAACTCAAGCGTGAGTTTGATTCAGATGACCTCAATGCTTAGCGTTCTTGCAAGCCCCCCATTCCGGTAAGTGACTATACCATTTCTTATGGAAACAAAAAACAAAAACAAAACTAAAGGGGCTAATTTATTTATTTATTTATTCGATTTTTATGCCGCCCTTCTCCTTAGACTCATGGCGGCTTACCACATGTTAGCAATAGCACTTTTAAACAGAGCCAGGCTATTGCCCCCACAATCCGGTTCCTCATTGTCTTACTCATGAGAGGATTAGCCAGAATTTGGGAGATTTCCAACCTTCAGCATGGTAATGACATGGGGATCTGCAGACTGTAGTTATGGTATTAATAGTATCTTTCAGTTTTTGCTTGTACAGAAAAGGGGGCTTGCTACCAACTGCACCCGTACTGTTGTAGCCTACAGTACAATAACTTCACATTTGAAAATGTGGCAAAATTCAGAATATTAGTAGCACCATTCAGGGAGACATAATGACTTCCATGCGCAACTGCTCCAGGATCCGGCACATCATGATAATAATAATAATAATAACAATTATAAAATACCCAGGAGCAAGCACATAAAACCCTGTTACCAAGTACTCCTTTAGTGCAGTACATCACTAGTTAAGTATGGCCATAAAATTAACAAAGATAATTCCTCAGGGCATATTTGACCAGGAGGATTGCCATTAAGCCAACTTGAAAGTGAAGAGGAAAACATACAAAAGTAAACCTCCGGCCTGATAACGTGCATATATTCTCAACAAAAGCTTTAATAAACAGATTTTTCTATGTAAGGTGTAGAACATAGCTCACTATGTTTCACCTGCCATAACAGTTTATATTAACACTGTCACCCTTCTTAAAGCGTGAGAGCAATTATTTATTTATTTATTTATTTTAAAATGAGGGTAAGGGAGCAGCATGAGGCTATGTTTACTTACCGCCCAATAACCTAATTGCTATTTTCAATGTGGTAAAGAAACATATGCCAGACCTGTCTGCCAAACAGCTTCCTAGGTCCCCATTCCACAGTGCTTCAAAGAAAGGACAAGATATATTTCTGCACAGTGCTCTCGGTAGGAGATCCTTACATAGGAAGAAACCAATCCTTTATATTCAGCAGCGCTGTTCCAAATGAAGTGCAGAGATTTATAATGTTTGATAAAAGTGTAATAAAGGTTAACAGCCTCCCAAGTAGCAGAAAACCCTCATCATTTGTTGTAATGTTTCTTCTAAACCCGCTTATGAGCAGAAGCCAAGGTTTTAACTGCAAAGTTGCTGTCAGAAGCCAGCTAAGTCCCCTGAAGCTATGATGAACAAAAAGGGGGCCAAGGTCTATAGTAATGCTACAGTCTTTTGATCACTACAAGCCATTCTCACTGACAAAGCAGTCTTTCCATAGATCCAGTTGCTCAAACACCACCTAACCTGGTTTCATGGCTACTATCCCTGCTTGTTATTGTCCCTCTTGTGAGAAAATGCCATAGGAGGGCGCCATTATCCACTTGGTATGAAAGAACTGTTATCAAATGGTAGTGAGACCAGGCTGCTGAAAAGCATTTCAAATATGAAATTTTTAATCCCTATACCATTTCTATGTCCACCACATTATGGTTCAATTATATGTCTCGTTCTAACCAATGCTCATAACCTAGTGGCTTGTTTGGCCTACCCCAATATTTAACTGGCGTGCAGGAGCCTTATTTCTCCAAATTTGTGTACGCTAAAAATTGCCTTAAGGGGATGCTCCCATTGCCCTGTGGAATTGGTGGGGCGGGCAGAGGGGGGGGAGTTTGCCCCCCCGCTGTAATATCACAACCCATGTGTTGTGACCCCCAGTAAATCAGTTTAATTTCAAATTAATTCATTTTAAGCTCACTCAATTCAATATACTAACTTAATAAATTAAACCATTCTTATAATTCATTAAGCACAATCCCTTCCCATATACTGACTTAATAACCTAAATCATTTTTTTTAAAATCACTTTATGTTCAACCAATTCCCATATAATCGTTTCAATAAATTAGCTCGTTTTAATTCATTCCTCTTATGATCAATTCATTCAAGTATACTAGCCTAAATTAAATTAGATCATTTTGATTCATTTATTTTAAGTTCAATCAATTCAAGTCTATTGACTTAAATCCATAAAATCATTTTAATAATTCAATTCGAGCTCAATCAATTCTACTATACCGACATAATAAATAAATCATTTTACCAATCAGTTTATGCTAAACCCCTTCAAATATACAGTTTAAATAAATTAAATCATTTAATTTCTCAATCCACTCAAGTATACTGACTTAAATAAATTAGATCATTTTGATTCATTCATTTTAAGCTCAATCAATTCAAGTCTACTGACTTAAATCTATTAAATCATTTTACTAATAATTTTATGGCATACTTGTTATGACTGACCATCTAAAATAGCACCAAACAAATGATAGTTTATCCCATACCTCATCAAATAATCTCCCTAATGAAGTAAATAGTCTGAAGAGAAATCATGACTTGCCCAGAGTTGCCCCAGTGAGATGGGCAATATATAGAATGTAATGTAATATAAACAAACAATGTTTATTTTAGATGATTTTTGTGTGTGTGTGTGTGTGTGTGTGTATGCAGTAATGCCATGAAGTAAGTGGTAGAGCCTTAACCCTACGCGTGTTGCAAAGACCACAAGTGCCTCTTCCATCCTTATCCAGGGGAGTGCTAATCTCTCCTTTCATACAACATCACGGCCATTACCAGTTTGCTGAATGGAAGCAACCCACCACTTTTGCAGATCGGTGTCTAATTGAGATGCCTCAAGTGAAGGGGGGGGGAGGGAAGGGGGGCCGGCATGCTGGAGTCAGGCCTTGACACCCCCCCCCCAAAAGCAAAGCTCGGCGCGACGTGCAATGCCGGAACTGTGTGCGTGTAAGCCACGTGGCACAAACCACAGCCCACCCTGTGTGCGGCCCGCCCGAGACCCCTGAACTCGCAACACAAACCACGTGCGGGAAGGTGCTGCTGCCGCTCCCTACCCAGCGCTCGCCCTGATGAAAGCTCCGTGACCGTCGCCAGCCCCGCCGCCACCCACACAAGGTGGGGGGGGCGAGGCACCGGCCCCCATAAGCCATCCGATCACCTTCCCCCTTCCCCAAGCAAAGTAAACCTGAGCTGCCCCTGGCGATCGTTAGCGATCCCAGGGGCTCCGAAAAGGCACCGTCCTCAGCTTCTTCCTAGCGGGAGAAAAGGCTCGCTGGTCCGTTTTGCGGCGAGCTCGTCGGCAAGGGAAGCCGGGGGGGGGCAAGCAAGCCCTGATAAAGGGCACATGCCCCGCCCCTCGGCTTTCCCAGAATGCCCGAGCGGCCGCTGATTGCTCAGGGGCGTTCCCGCGCTATCGCGGGGAACGCCCCCCAGTTGATGGGGGAGCCGAGTTGGTTCCCGCCATCGGCAATTTTCGTCCAGGCGATATTTCGCCTGGCCTTTCATTTCTATGGAACCAGGCAGGACAGGACTTACTATTGATATGAAATTTGGATGAAATATTTGTTTATAATTATTATTGTTATAGTAATAATTTATTAGATTTGTATGCCGCCCCTCTCTGCAGACTCGAGGTGGCTCACAACTAGACCTTTGCATATGACCAGAATGGAGCCTGCCCATTAAAGTTGCAGTTGCTGCTAGATTCTTTCTGATCTTATGTAAATCTTCCAGATATTTCTAAGTTCTTAATTGCCAGGCAGCAGAACTTGAGAAGTTTATATAAAATGAGTTTTGTAGCAGGAATATTTAATTTTCAAGTTGCATTTTTCCTACAAAATGCAATTAATCAATATTTTGAAACTGCAGTTTATCAGTAATCAGTGTTTACTTCTTTTCCCAGAACAATGTCTCCTCTTAAGCCATGACATGTTTTTGAAAATGGCAGTTTAACATGAAAAGTTTTGTTTTCTTCATAAAATTTTCCATCAAGAGATTGCTTGTTGTGCACTGAAAGAGTCCTCTATATTTGAGAGCTAAGGGGTTCAGTTGAGTCCTTTTTAGACTACTATAACTGACTTGCATTTTTTAAATTATTTATTTATTGCAATTAGAGCAATAAAAAACCAAATGAGTTAATTTCTGTACCTCTTTGCTTTCATCTAATGGTTTTCTACCCCAAAGGTGAAATGAGACAATATAGCAGTGTCAGTTAGAATTCTAGTAATTTCTGTGTTTGATACATCAAGCTTTCGAAATGAACTTCCTTTTAGGTAGATAAGATAATAACTTATCTTATTAAGATAGTGGGAGAAAGTACAACTTGAATAATGTGACCCATTACTGCCTGAGAGAATCATTATTTTTGGTACTCTTCCAGAAACTGAGATATCACCACAAACCCAAATGCACATTACAACTATTAGTCTGAAAGAAAATTTTCCATAATGGGAAGAAAATTACCCATAATGGGAAGAACAAAAAGCCATTTGCTTCCTTATCAATGAAGGCTTACTTATTTAATTGTATTGGCAACATCAATTCAAGGGTGGTCTGAAGGGAGAAATTGCTGTTTTTCATGTTCCATCCACATCTTCTTGATTCAGATATTTTACTGAATGAGCAATCCAAGGATAAAATAGAGAGCCGTAAAGAAACTGTATTTATTTCAAACACTTAATAGCTAAAATTATAAACATCAAATGGTTTGATCAGCAGTGCAGAGCAGTATTGTGCTCCACCATCTCTACATCTCAATACCTTGCACCTTCTTGATCTTACTGAACTTTTAACCGACTTGATGAAACCATCTAGTCAAAGTGTCAAGGAAAATCTTTTGCTAATAGCCAACATAAAAAAACCCAGAAGAATGTTGACTATTTGTTGCTGCATTTGTTCATTTCTAGTGGCCATACATATATTTTAATATGTTTCTTACTCATTCCCTCTCAGAGATCTCTGTTTCCGAATCATAGTACAGTATGGTTCATTCCATAACTTTGATCCAATTTGGATCAAACTTTGATCCGCAACCCGATTTGGTTGTGACCTAAACCTAATTTTGGAAATTTAGTGCTTACAAAAATAATGGTGTGGAAGAGGAAATTGGCTACATGAGGAAAAATTAATAAAGTTTTTGGTCGGAAACCAATTTTGTTGTGGTCAGAAGCGTATATGAACAGAGGTTCTACTGTATTCCTAATGTAGGAACCAGGTAAATTTTAATGATGATGTTCATCCATCATGTTCAAAGAGGACCTTGACATTTAAATTGGGAGGATATCAAAACTTGAACATAAATTGGATTAAAGCGAGGGCCAGGTGTGCATAGTCAGCCTCACTCTCTCTTCCCAGATTTCATCTTGCTCCAATAGCAAAACAAGAGTTGAGACAATTGGTGATGGGCTGGGCTTAGTGTTTGACCAGAGCATCTTTTGTGTCTTGCCATGCTCTTAGCATACCACATCTCTTTCAGAGATCACCTTACTGTCCTATTCTAGTAGATTCCATCCGCTCAGTCCAACATATGTTTGGGATAGACAAGTCCCTGTCTCACCAAAGGTCAATGACCCAACAGCTACTCTCAACCTTGTTTGGTCAGCCTGTCAAAGCTGTTGCCCAGGTTGTGGCAGCTGTTCGTGCTACAGCTATTAGCAGCCACAGGTGAGAGCTGAGCAACAGGTGGGGACTAAATGTGAGCAAGCTGCCCTAAAAGCTGCCCTAAAATGACCTGCCATAAAAGGACACAGCATGCCCCTACACCAGAGGTCCTACCCCTCCCTGAATACCCCATGCACCCTAAAATTTAATACATTGTAAGACAGTGGAGCAATCTTATTCTATCACCTCTTACAATTCACCAACATTTACCTGGGAAAAAGATATTAATCCCACCCTTCACCTAAAAAACAACCAAAAACCTCTCTCAGTTTAACTGTACATTGATAAGATTAGGTCCACAATACAAATAACTGAGCTTGTAATTCTAAGCATAATATAGCACAGTTATGTACAATCACTATTAAACAATAACATAAAATCAGAATATCTCCAAAATCTCTTGACCCAATTTTATCATGTTAGTTTAGTTGTTTTGAGTCATAATTTTAGCATATTACCTTTAGCATTGTTCTGTGTGGTCTTTTCATATCCATAATAAGGAGATTTCCAAGAAAGGGTAAAATTCTTGGTCTTGGTGGAAGATTTTGAGAGTTGTTATTCCAGGAACTATTCATTTTCAAAAGGAATATAGTCAGAAGAATAAAGAAGAGTGATATAGGAACGAGTTGAGTCCAATCCATTTTCCTTCGGCAAATACTTTCTGTAGTATTTAAAATGGAAAATGCAATACAATTTGATCAAATATAGTTCCTGCACAATATAATACTGCACAAATACCTAAAACTGTTGCACTACGATGGAGATAATTTAAATATGTTTTCAGTGAATCATTATCTTTCCTGGAACAATAAAAATCCCATGAGCATCTAAGAGCCAAATTGTTGGATTGACTGACAAGGTTGACTGACCAACTGATGGAATCCTATGGTCCATTAACCATAGTTTGTGGTCAAAGTCCTGCCTTGTTTGTTCAGCAAAATGATAACCCCCCTCTCTCCTTCTCCCTCTCCCTCTCCCTCCCCTACTCCTTCTAAAAAGCCTCACTGCTAATTCCTGGTTTATGTAGTAGCTTTAACAGGTTGTTGTTTTATTATGATGATTATCCAAATGTTTTCATCAAAAAAGGTGGACAGTAGGAGAGTGTTGTGCTTTGCTTTATTCAATTGTAATGATCCATTCCCTTTAAGTCTTTGCCGGTGTCTCAATGCCTGGTATGCTGGAGGTATATCAATGTGTCTATTAAGTGAGTTGTTCAAAAACCAGGCTTCTTTCAGGAGATGGCCTCCTTTTGTTTCATCACGAGCCACAACTTCAGTCTCTTGGAAGTTAAACTCAAGACCTTGCTCCTCCATATGTATCCAAATCTGGGAGCTTTGTTCCTGGCATTGGACTGCTAGTTTGTGTTCGTGCACCCTAGTTTTTCGTCATTTTGCCATTAATATGATTGCTACAGTTAATGTTGCTACAGTTACGGTTGCCACAGTTAATTGCTACAGTTAATGTGGTAGGATACTAACAGGCACCTGCTTCAGCACCCTAAATTGCAGAATACTCCAAGTATCACAGGAGACACGCAGGCAGAAAATTAACACCCTTTAAAAAAAGGCAGAGGCATTGTGCGCCCTGAGGACCCAGCAGACAGATCAAAGTCGAGTCTACGGAGAGGGTCGGCATGCAAATCTAATAAATAAATAAATAAATAAATAAATAAAGCATTGGTGCACAATCTGTCCTCCAAAGTACTTACGGACACACAGACTTGGGTCTCGCAACGGGATGCTGGTTTCAACCAGACTGATGCCAAGGCCATTGATTTTGCTTCAGCCCTAGAGTCAACCATTTATCAGTTCAGAACCACAGAAGAAACAAAAAACTCCATCAGGCAACATCTGGTAGGGCTCCTCATAAGCCATAGGCAAAGCAAGATGCTGTCAAAATCAGAAACATTGGTCCTTCAGGAATTGAGGAATGACAATTCAATTATAGTGCTACCAGCAGATAAAGGCAGGGCAATGGTAATCATGGACAAGATAAATTATAATAGCCAAGCCCATGACCTGCTTAATGACAAGAGTGTTTATCAACTCCTGGATAAAGTCCCTATGGTGTCACTTAAAAACCAAATTTAAAATATAGTTGATAAACTCAGGAGACAAGGGGAAATAGATAAGGAAGTGAAAGATGAGGAAGTGAAAGCCAAAAGATTCAGCCATGGCATGATTTTATGGGTTGTCAAAAATCCATAAGGTGGAGATACCCCTACACCCCATTATCTCCCTCTCTGGCACCCCCCATTTGGCCTAGCCAAGGGGCTATATGGCCAATTGCAATGCCTGGTTGCGGGGACCACCACTACTATAAGATCCTCTATGGACTTTGTACAACGGCTGAAAGGAGTAGTGGTGGAGAAGGATGAGATAATGGTGTCATTCGATGTCACCTCACTGTTCACATCTATCCCGCATGAGCTAGCTTTCCAGACCATCAAAAATCTATTGTTAGAAATGGAACCAAGAGATCACAAAACCCTAGCACAGATTACCTCATTCCTCTCTTGAAATTTTGCCTCAAATATCTATTTTACATTTGACGGCCATATATATGAACAAACAAGGAAATGATGAAGGAAAAGATGATTATACGGGCAAGGAATTTTGGTCATACTATAGAACTGGATAAATGGCAACAGCTTTGGGAAAGAAATAAACTGACAATGGCAACAGCATATAAAGGAAAGTTGAATAAAATGTTTTATAGATGAAACATGTCCCTGGAAAGATAGCTATAAATTTTTAATAGATAAATCTATGAAATGTTGGAAATGTTACCAAATACTTGGTTGTTTTTATCATATGTGGTGGACATGTGCTAAAGCCAAAGTGTATTCAAGTTCAATTCAAATATGGATAGAAAAAATATTGAAACAACATATAGAATTGAAACCAGAGATATTCCTGATGGGTATATTGTCAGAAATTTAATAAATAAAGTACATATTTAATTATTCATATAATTACAGCAGCTACAATTGCATTTGTGCAAAACTGGAAATCAACAAAAGCCCCTTCTGAAAGGGAGGTAATTAAAAAAATACTAGATTGTGCGGAAATGAATTGATTGATAATTAAAAAAATTAAAGATAAGGAAGACTCTGAATACTATAATGTATAGGGAAAATTTTATGATTGGTTAGAAAATGAATATGTAACAATATATGGTATATATATAATATGTTACAATATATAGTAATATTGGTTACATTGGAGGAAAATAGAAAATTGAAGATGGTAGATCCAGGTGACAAAATTAGGTAGCTGAGGAGGCAGCATTAAGATGGTAGTTAATATACCTAGGAAAATATAAGATATATGTATAAATATGAATACTGAAAAAAATAAGTTTAGGAGTTGCACTGATAATTAAATGGAATTAGGGATATAAATTACTGTACCTGTCTGTTAATTATAAGATGGATTGAGACTAGATACACTCAGGGAAGGGAGAAAAGGGAGAAAAGGAAGTAGAGAAGGAAGGAAAGAAGGGGAGAGGAGAGGAGTAGGAAAGAGGGGGAGAAGGAGAAAGAAGATAGAGGGGGAAAGGAAGATAGAGGAGGGTAATGATGACATGGAGGGAAAACAGGTGGGCAACAAAAGTATAAAAGGTACAAATTAGGATGTTGATTTATGTTTTATTGAATAGAAATGTATTAACTAGGTATATTTGGTTATGAATTATGGTATATGTATGGATGTATAGTGGAGAAAAATAATAAAAATCTAATTTTAAAAAGAGGCAATGAGGAGACACATCCTCTATTGGTTGCTGAAGAAACCATGGTCTGAGGAGTTACACACAGATGAGGTTGGGCTGTCTGGTAAGCAGCAGGCACAGCTGCCATAACTGCCTGAAGATGAGGAGTCTGAGCTATCCTCATCTTCAGGACTCACCTTATGAAGAGCAGAGGAAAACAGAGGAACTCTGCAGAGCTCTTCTATTTAAGAAAGAATTATTACTTGACTATCAAGAAACAGCAAGCTCAAACCTCTGGGTGGATGACTGGCTTTGTTCATCCATTCAATGCACCTTCCTTCCTGGTTGGAAACCTCATGACTTTTACTCTAGATCTGCCAGCTGATGACCCTTTTGCAATGTTTGGACTTTTGGAATTGCACTGTTGTGTCTGCTGTTCTGAATTAGAATTTTTATTACAAGCCTGCTGAACTTTAGGGGACTTTTTTCTCTATTGGGGGAAGCAAGTTTGCACATTTGTGCTTCTTGTTTCCTTGGCTCTTTGCTTCTTTACTTCACAAAATGTATCAGTTAATTTTGGAAGCACCTCTCAGTGTATTTCTGTGTGCTTGGCCTGGGACTGGACATTTGCTGTAATTATAGTAGCAGTCATAGTTCACCTCTCTCTTCTTCCAGTTTTTCTTCTTGAGTTTTCTTTACTTAAAATCATGACTGATTAGAGTTCTGAAATCTAATTAGTAGAAATGTACTCCTGGACTTTAGGATCTTTGTCAGAATATTCCCACTCAGTGCAACTTTTAAACTTATTTAATCATTGCATTGGTTATTATTATAATCCTATTTAAGAATCAGAGAAACAATGTGTCGACAAGCATTATACACAAGCACATACATAGATAATACCTCCCAGTGGCTACTACTTTAATTAGAAACATCAGGCGCTTAATGATGAACATGATACATTAAGAGAGAAGCCAAGGTTCATCAAAGATCACTGCTCTGTTGTTCCATAGGACTCCATTACTAACTAACTAAACACGTTTGGCAACACTTGACAAATTCCTTCCTCTCAGCCATTGCTGTAAAAAGGTTTTATCTAGGAAAAGATTGTAAAATGTGTAACTTGCATATTTAGAAGCTGGAAATGCAAAGCAAGAAAGGTAGAAGTCATATTTGAAAAGCAGCTGATTTTATCTGTGGGGGATTGTATAAGTGGTTGTCTTCTGAAGTAATATGCTAGAAGTTAGTGATACATATTGTTTGCTTATAAATAATATTAATATCTCCTTCTTTTAACCCAGTTGTCTATGTCAGTGGAAAACTGTAGCAATAGCAATAGCACTTGGACTTACATACCACTTCATGGTTTTTACTGCTCTCTGTAAGTGGTATACAGAGTTAGCATATTGCATCACAATCTGGGTCATAATTTTACTGACATCGAAAGGATGGAGGGCTGAGTCAACCTTGAGCTACTTAGAACGGAACTCCTCGAGTGAACAGTGAGTTAGCCAGCAGTACTGCATTCTAACCAGTAGTGGGCTGCTACTGGTGCGCACCCAACTGTGCACCAGTAGCGGCCGCCAGATTGTACAATTTGCACACAACCACTCTGGTGTCAGTTCTATGGATGCTGTCATCTTTTTTCTTCAATTTTTCATAATTTTTTTGCTTAGTGCGCAAGCACAGAAGCAAATTCTCACTAGGGGACGCGCACGAGAGAGAGATTTTGGTGATATTTTGCTGTAATCTCTCTCTTGTGTGGGATTTTGCTGCATTTTTTGTTTCCTGTAAATGTGCAGAAGCAAAAACCCGCTTGGGGCATGTGTGCACACGTGTACGACCAAAAGCAATCCACCCCAATTCTAACCACTTGCCGCCATGCCTCTTGTACATGTTAGAGAGGAGTTTTGAGGGGGAGATGTAACCCACAAAAATAAAACTATCACAAATCTAAGTTGCTCTCAAAAGGAAAAAAAAGGTGGGGCTTCTCTGACCCAATGTCTAGAGAAAAGCTAGGTCTTCAAGGTCTGATGGAAAGAAGAGATGTATAGGCCCTCCGTATTTCAGGCTGGAAAAGGTTCACTTATGAGTCAGAAGACAGTGTTTAATAGAGTGAACCTAGAGTGAACCTACCTATACAGTTCAGCTGGATTGTATATACAATCCATGAATCCTTCAAATAACCAGGTTCTATGCCATCTAGGACTTTAAAAGTGGCAACCAGCATCTTGAACTACCTCCAGAAAAAAAAACCTCTACCTAAGAACGCCTCTATTTACAAACTTTTCTAGATAAGAACCGGGTGTTCAATATTTTTTTGCCTCTTATCAAGAACCATTTTCCAGTTACAAACCTGAGCTTCTGAAATTGTAACTGGAAATGGCAGGGAGAAGCTCTGTGGAGCCTCTCTAGGAATCTCTCCTGGGATGAAACAGGGCTGGAAAAGGTGGGGAGAAGCCTCTGTGAGGGCTCTCTAAGAATCTCCTGGGAGGAAACAGGGCCAGAAAAGGCAGGGAGAAGACTCTGTGAGGCCTCTCTAGGAATCTCCTGGGAGGAAACAGGACCTCCACCCTCCCTGTGGCTTCGCCAATCGCCTGCATTATTTGCTTTTACATTGATTCCTATGGGAAAAATTGCTTCTTCTTACAAACGTTTCTACTTAAGAACCTGGTCACGGAACAAATTAAGTTCGTAAGTAGAGCTACCACTGTACTCTGAAACCTCTTTTTGGAATAATATCCAATTGACTCTGCAATCCTTCTACCCTGTTTCCCCGAAAATAAGACATACCCCGAAAGTAAGGCATGTCAGAGTTTTTGCAGAATTTGCTAATATAAGGCACCCCCCAAAAATAAGGCGTAGTCAAGTTTCCATACGGTACAGTGGGAAAACTTATGGTACCATTCAAAGCTGTTCATAGCGGTACCGCAATAATGTGGTGTCCCCTGATGGCCCCTTCCATCGCTTTGTACCATCCAGTACAGCAGACACAGTCTGCTGCTGTCTCACCGCCATTACAGTCTCCACTACAGTGCGTAGACTGTAGTTCCTCTGGTGGCCGGAAGCTGCAATAGCGGGAGTATACTGTTGTACCATATAAGTGCCGTCGTTTGTGTGTGTGGGTGCCATACTGACAGGTACCGTACCGTAATCAGTGTACCGTATGGTATACTTTCTTTGGGGGTGTCAGCTTTTCTGCCTGTGAATTTGTCTTATTTGAGAAATATAAGGCACCTCCCGAAAATAAGAGGTAGCACAACTTTTGGAGCAAAAATTAATATAAGACAGTGTCTTATTTTTGGGGAAACACGGTAGTAACTATTCCTTGCTCTTCCTCTAGGGACTCCGCAGATGTATCTTCAGAGAGCGAGAATGCCATGACCCCCAGTACCGTAAGCAAGCTTGCAGAAGCCAGGAGAACTACCTACCTTTCGGGGCGATGGGTGTGTGATGACCATAATGGATACACCAGCATTGGCATCACAGGGCCTTGGATAACCCTTCCTAACAATGGGGATTATTCAGCTTACTACAATTGGGTAGAAGAGAAGAAAACCACACAAGGACCAGGTAATGGTCATTTAGGTGTCATTTAAACTTTAAAAAAAAGCCTCAGAGAGCTGGGTTCTTCATCATTTTAAAAAATTAATATTGAAATGCAAATTTGATGATCCTGCCCTGACATTTGGCTTAGTGAAATGTAAGAAAAGACAGGGATACCATAAAGTACCTTCTGACTGAGATGATTTTCATGGGGAGCCTAAGAATTGCAGAACATAATATTGGCTAGAGAGTTTCCCCAAAGCGTCTTTTTAGCTCTCATAATTGAGAAGAAGATAGCTCATTAACTGGCATTGTATCTCAGAAATCTCACAAGCAAACAAATTGTCTGATCTCAATGCTTTAGGTGCCTCCCCCCCCCCAAAAAAAAACCCTCTTAGAGATCTTGTGAGAACTTTAATGACACTTAGAGATCTTGTGAGACTTTACAAATGTTATTTTTTAAAAGTGATTTTTATTTAAATTTGGAATTCTACAAAAAGCATACATGGTTGTTATGGATACTTTGTTCTCCATGAGTAGCATATTGTGAATTCTTGGATTCTGCCCTTTTCTGATGTGGCCATCAAAACTGATTTGTTTTCCCTTCTATTCTAGACATGGAGCATAACAATCCTGCTTATACCATCAGTGCTGCTTTGTGCTATGTAACTCAGCTGACTAACATTTTGTCACTTATACTGGATGTAAACCTTCCCAAAAAGCTATATAACAGGTAAGGAATCTAGAAGGAGCTAGAACACATACTGAAATGTTTTTTGAGAACGTTATGTTGAAAGACAGACTCTAGGAATTGTAACCATTATAATATAGCACGAAATTTTGAGTTCCTAAGATTTCAAAGAAGTACTATGTTAATAACTGTAGGTTGACAGACAACCAAGTATATGACTGGATTCAGAGATGGTAATAAAACTGTAGAGGTGGTGAACAGCAAACTTCATTTTTTAAAATACTGACCATCCAGAGCTGCAGCATTCCTGGCATTTATATCATTGGAGTAAATGGGCATTAAATAAACACACACACACAAATAAATCCCAAATGGAAAGTTTCCTAAGCCTCTGCAAAAGTTAAACTACAGAGACAAATCCTTAATGTAGACTTAGGGGGTTGTTTTGTGAAATGGTGATAATTATGTTCAATTTTGCAAATCACTATGATTGGACGTTAAAAGGGAGGGAGGAATTACTTACACAATTCTGTAATAGTGGCTCCTCTCGGAAATGGAAAATAGAACTGGATGAGACTTGTTCTTTTTCTGTTGGCTATTCCAACACAACTATTTTGCCAGATCAGTGTGATCCATTTATTTGCCTTGTTTAAGATTTTGTGCCTTAATATTTGCACCTTAATGTATTTTGCAGTGAGTTCAGCGGAGAAAATCTTAGCAGGAGAAAATTCACCTGGGCAGTGAAAAAGCTAAATGCCAATATCCTTTACCTTTGCTTTTCTCAGGTAGTTTTCATTTGGTTTCTTTTCCTTCTTGGAAGGCTTTACATTGTTTCCTCCTCATCTTTCAAGTCCTGCCTGATGAGTATTCTGCTTTCCTTCATATGCTTTTCCAGCATGTCAACTTAGATCTTCTGCACCCTCTACACACACTCAGAAACTTGATGTACTTGGTCAGTCCTAGACAGAACATTTGGGAAGGTAAGAAACAGTTCAATGATAAATGCCCCACTTTCTTCCTTGCCATCACCAGCTTTCTAGAAGTCTACCAGCATCCCCTCTGTGTCTCAAATATCCCTGTAAACAATAGTGAAGTTTGATAAGCTACTGTATATTCAATACATGACCCCAATAACATCCAATCCGACCATCACCAACTCTCCCAAGTCAGAGAGAAAAAAGAATTCGGTCCAGGGATATGGGATGGGTCTTTTCAATTACAGATTTTGGTATATGATTCAGAAAAAGTAAAACAATACTTTTTATAACTTGATGTTTTATAGGATCTTCCAAGTATTTATTCCCTTATTCTGTGACCTTTTTTAAAAAAAATTGCTCCGTGGGCAAGCTTGCTCTGATGAGATTCCAAGTTAGTTAATTGTTCAGCCAGAGGTGTCACATTTGTTTTCTTTATTTATTTATTGGATTTCTATATCGCCTTTCTCCGAGGACTTGGGGCGGCTTACAACATATATAAAAACAGCAGATTACAGTAAAACTAAATCCAATGAAATTAAAATTACATAACCATCTACAGATAAAATCCATAGTTGTTTTAAATTCAATTTCACCCATTCATACAGCAGTCATACAATCATTTGTTGGTCAGGGGCTAAGGCAGTGGTTCTCAAACTTTCTAATGCCGCGACCCCTTAATACAGTTCCTCATGTTGTGGTGACCCCCAACCATAAGTCTAGCACCAATTCTCCCAACAGAATTTTAAGCAGATTGGCAGGAAGGTTAGAAGGACACCCCCACTGTAAACGCCTGATTGGTCGGATTGTAAAAATATGTTCCAAGGCACCAGAATAGAAGCTTTAGTTCCTAACACCATGGGAAATTTGTCTTTTCTCATGGTCTTAGTCGACCACTATGAAACGATCATTCGACTCCCAAAGGAGTCCCGACCCCCAGGTTGAGAACCACTGGGGGTCTAATTGGCCAAAGCCTGGCGACATAAATGAGTCTTAAGAGTCTTACGAAAGGCGGGGGGCAGTACGAATCTCCGCGGGGGGAGCTGATTCCAGAGGGCCGGGGCCCCCACAGAGAAGGCACTTCCCTAGTTCCCACCAAACGACATTGTCTAGTTAAAGCGACCTGGAGAAGGCAGACTCTGTGGGACCTAACTGGTTGCTGGGATTCATGTGGCAAGGAAGCGGTCCCGCAGGTAATCTGGTCCAATACCATGTAGGGCTTTATAGGTCATAACCAACACTTTGAATTGAGTCCGGAAACCAATTGGCAGCCAGTGCACATCCTCAGTTTTGACTCGTTTATTTCATTTCGTGCACCTTTCAACATTAAATGAGCGCTTGTTTCCGTTTTTGCTACCACATGTGTGACTAAAGCATCTTTCTCCCTCCCTCCCTCCCTCCTATTCTTTTCCCCTCCCCCAATAGATCTGGACCGTTTGAGATCAGTGCCGATTTGGAAGATTCCATGGAGTTTGTGGACCCCAGCGGTGCTGGAAAAACAGATGAGAGTGGAGATGAACACATAAGTGATGAAGAAACTGACCTTGGAACAGACTGGGAGAACCTGCCCAGCCCACGGTTCTGCGATATCCCCTCCCAGCCGTTAGAGATGCTGCAGAGCCAGAGCACACAGGCTTCTCAACCGACAGCAGCAGCCTCAGTTACCTCTTGGTTTAAGGCCTACACTGGACACCGCTAAGAAATAACTGGGCCTCTATGACCCACCGTCACTGTAGAAGACTTTGTGAGTCAGTTGGGTAGTGCCTGGAACAACAGGGGGGGTGTCTGACTTTCATTTGCAAGAAGCCCCAGCACCTCTTTGTTTGCTCAAGGTGTAAGCTCCTCCCATTTTCTGACATCTGCAATGGGATTCAGCAGTTCTGAGTCACAGTCTTTTTGTGTGTATGCGTGTGTGTGTGTGTGTGTGTGTGTTGAAGAGAAAAGAATTATCTGCACATTTTGTTTCTAGTCTGTATTTTTTTAAAGGAAGCTGAGAAAGGCAATCATTTGAAGCACGGAAACAGGACGAGACTCATGGAAGAAAGCAATCCGAGTGCCATGTAACTGTTTAAACTCACCCTGGTTGATTAGTTCTGGCGACGCCCTTGGACTTCTTGGTGTGATGGAGTGTGCATCATTGACAAACCTAACCACACAAATGTACATTTCAGGAACCTTCTGGCAAATGATGCTTTTTAAATGAGTTTCTAAACTTTGTTGCCATAATTTTAATACAGAAAATCATCCTTTTTTAAAAAGAAAAAAAATCTTTTGTATGTGTTGCATTCCTCCATTAGAAGATCTTTCTGAATATTTTCCACAGTGAGCCATCCAGAATTCCCAGGCTCCTTGTTCTAGCACCCGACACCAAAGAAAGGCTGGCCCATAATATTTTGCAAATATAGAGCCACTCTGCTGTGGTCAGAAAGTTTGTATCCATACATTCTTTCGCAAGGTGGAAGCACAGTTCTCTTGCAGTTTGATTTTGTGTACTAATTGTTCTCTGTCTTTTGGAAAGCTGGTACTCCCGAGATGAGAACATGAGACTTCTCCTTTTAGTATCCTGTTAGTGGATACAGCATGTTGTACATAGAATTTAAATTCTATTGTAATTTCGAGAGGGGTTTTGGAAGTAAAAAAAAAGCTTTCCATTTTCACTGTATTATTCTTGTCCATCTTTCTTTACATGGATCTATTGCAGATGCTTCCTGGGCCATGTCAGTTTGCATGTCTGTTTGTGTTTTTCTTTGTCCGCAGTGTTGGCTTCCATGCTGAAATTAGAACTTGGGGAGTGGGGGAGCCAGTTTTGCATTACTCTTCCCATTGAAAAGGACGAGGGACAGTCTTGGAAGTCAGGCTAATTTGATGATTCGTCACATGTCTTTCATGCCAACATGTCTACTTGATCATAAGAATTATTGACTCTCACAGAGTGCATCTTCCAAACCATCGTGTGTGGAACTCCAGTGAGAAAATATCTCTCTGACCAACAGGTCTGGGTAGGGATTGCTTACATTGTAATGGAGTAAGGAGAAAATGGCATAGTCACTTGCTCCTTCATAAAGCAGTTTTCTGCCTTCCTGTTGCCTCATGAGTCAAAATAAATTGGGCTAGCTTCTACAGTTTATATGCTGCCCCATTTGTGGACTCGGTGTTTTTAGTTAATAGTCCTAGTCAATGTGACTTTTAGATGTTTTTCTGCCTTGGAGCCAGTTCAGCCTTTCAGCACAGCAGGTACACCTATGGTGTAGAATATCCTCCCTTGAAGAACACACACACACACACACACACACACACACACACACACTTCTTGTCCAACATGAATGCTTTGGTTTGGAGATTTTGTGTTGGGCACCTTTTCCTGTATTGCAAAGATTTGCAGTCATGCAAGAACTTCTGAACTGGCAGATAAGTTTCATTCAGTGTTTCTGTGGTCTTCTATTTAAGCCTGGAAGTGCATAGAGTTTTAAGTAACTTTGCTATGCATAAAGTTCTAAGTAACTTTTGCTATCCCCCCAAAATAGGGATTTATCTGGAGGATAACTACTATATATTTCTGTTGCTAAACCAAATATTGTTTTAGTTAGGTGTTTTGATTTAAAACCAGATGCTATGACTTCCATTCATGACTTCATATAGAAAGATAGCAATATAATGATCCCTAAGGATGTCTTTACTGGCTTCTATAGAAGCCATGTTGGTTTACAAACGAAGTGGCAGTGGATGGAATTGTGAGTACTTTGGACTTTGTCTCAAAAATCTACTGTTAATGAAACAAGTGGAAATTTGTAAGAAGGCACTTTATTAGTTGCTGCTTAACAGTGTCACTGGGAGAGGGAGGCAGGCAGGCGGCTCTCAACAGTGTAAATACTTTGCTTTTCCTCCTCTGTTGTGTGTTCCTTTTTTCTACTGCTTATTTTTTGAAAGCAAACACTTGGAAATCATTGCTAGGGAACTGAGGGAAATAAGCATAAAAGCCAGTAAGTCACGAATCCTTTTCGCTTATCAGTTTCAACTTCTTAAAATGGTGCCTCTCTCCTTCAACAGTGGAACGCTGCTTTCAGAGGCCACCAAAAGGCATCCAAATAGTAATAGTGTGGGGTGAAGTTCCCTTTCAAGAAAATTTTTTTAAAAAAATGTTTTTATACTTTTAGAGCTATCTGGAGAAGCTACGTTTCTAAAATTACTGTGCAATAAGAGGAACATTCTGCTTCATGGATGGGAATACCATTGATGGGTACCCTGGGTTTTACATCACTAATTGTGCATTTTGCAAGATGATACGGTATCAACAAAGGTAGAGCTAGCTGTATATTTAGGTCCAAGAATCTCAACGTGGGTTACTAGAAATACAGTAAGCTGTTTGCTGCTTGAAAATTGGTTCCCCAAACAAGGATTGCCAATTGAATATCCCTAAATCCATAGTTGTTTTTTTTTAGGTCATGACCTTGTGGTGCCACTTTCAAAACTAATAGTCCTAACTAAATGCAACTGTGTTTTTAAAATTGAACTACTGCAATAAATCTTTGGGGTTTTTGTAAGATTGCTTGGTTTGATTTTTATTGTTCTGATATTACTGTTATCATTGGAACTATTATTTACTGTTCAAGTGCATAGGTTTTGGTTGTAGAACACCATGAAGGAGAACATACACATTTCATGCTAAAAATATCTAGGGTTTACATTATCAAGAACTTAAAGAAGAGATTCGTCATGATTCTTTTCACTGGTTACAACCCCAGACAGCCCTTTTTCCCTAACTTGCCATACACTTTATAAATCGGATTTATATGCCACCTGCTCCGAGGACTCAGGGCAATTTTAGCATCCAGATGTAGCTAATTTTTATAACTAAGAGATGAAAATTGAAAGGAAGCTTATAAATGACTGGTTATCTGTAAATATTGGAACTAATAACTGGCAGAAACCTGTTATATTTGAATGTTTGGCTCAAACCTAGGTTTGAAACAAACCTTTTTCTTAGTAATTTCCTAGCAGTTCAAACACCGCTACAACCTTATTGTGATGATAAGAACCTGGCTTCTGTCAAGAGCTGAAAATATTACATAGCTAGTATGTTCTGAATACATAGAAGGGAAAATACCACATCTAGCTGTTAACATCACCAGAGATTGAGGGATGACTTCATAGGATGGGGAGAGGCTGATGGGAGGGTCCTTGGCATGTTTACTGGAACAGCGGTGACAAAGGAAGGTGTCCAGCTGATGCAGTAGCTGAAGCTCCAAATGACAAGTCTTTCTAATGTTTTTTCCCCGGGAAATGAGGCCTTGTTATATTTTTTGAACCCTGAAATAAGTGCTTGGCCTTATTTTGGGGCACGTGGAGCAAAACAGGATTCCTCTTACAGTCTTACCTGATTTTCAGCTTTCTTCCTAACTCTAACCAGAGGAAATAGCAGGGACCAGTTGCACATGCATTTAAATGTTTTCGGGAGAGGGCTTGTTTTTTGGGATGTGTTGAATCCTATGTAAATAGTTGGTTCCATGAAAAACGCTGTCTGTGCAAAAACGGAAGTCGCGCCTGATTGGCTCAGACGCTGACTGCTCTCTTTTGGCGGGAGCCGCAAAAGTATAAAAGAGCAGCTGCTCTCCATGTAAAGCCAGACGTGTTCCCGCTGATTGTCACTTACCTTTAAGAGCTGAATAAAGGAACCGTCTTTGCTTAAGCCTTTGTCTCTGGACTCTTCACTGGCGACAACGGACGGAAGAACCACGCGTGCAAGATGAACAACCTTCAAATCGGCCGGGCTCCTGAGTTCTTCGATCCAGAGAAATCCTCCTGGGATGCCTACATGGCCAAGTTCGAGATCTTCCTCGAAGCTGCCGGAATGAGGGACGCTGACGCCGAACGGAAGCGGGCAATTTTCCTGAATTACTGCGGCCCAGAGATATTCGATCTCGCCCAGACTCTCACCGATCCGCTTCCAGCCAAATCCGTCGCTTGGGACGTCCTGCAGACCAAGCTCGCAAGCCACTTCAAGCCTACGAAACCAGCCGTCGTTTTCCGGCACCAGTTCTCAAGAATGGCCCAGCTCGAATCCGAATCCATTAACCAGTTCGCTACGCGTCTTCGAACGGTGCTTTCAAAATGTAAGTTTGATAGCCCGGAAGCTCGCTTCACTGATGCCCTAATCTTCGGCATGAGAAATGCCATGGTCCGAAACAAGCTCCTCACTGAAGACGAGCCGTCTCTCCAGGCAGTAATCAAGCTGGCACAAACCGCAGAGGTCGCCGACGCTGCTGCCAAAGAGCTGAAGGAGCATGACAAGCGGGAAGTCGTCGCCAAGATCGACTCCACGGTTTCCCGCGCAGAGGCCCCAGACGACCTCAGTCCACCTGCCCTCAACGAGGACAGCTGTTTTCTGCTGCAACAGGACCAGCCGAGACAACCCAGATACCCTCGCCCCGTCGCCCCCTGCTCCGGCTGCCGAGGAAACCATCCGCGCCAACGCTGCCCTTTCCGGGACGCCATTTGCCGCCGCTGCAACCGACGTGGCCACATCGCTGAAGCCTGCAGAGCACCCTTGCCGGAGGAATCTTTTTCCACACCTCGTCCTCCTCGGTTCCAGACCCAAACACCTCAACCGCGCGAAAACCGGTTTCCTCGGTTTTCCGGCCGCAACAACTACTCAACCGCTAACCGCAACTACTCAAGAGGTAACAATCAATTTTCTGTAAATAGCATGGCAACAAAAAATGGGAGCAAGATTGTAATCTCACTGCTCCTAAACAACAAGCCATGCACTATGGAACTTGACACGGGGTCTAAATACTCCATTATGCCATGGGAAAAGCTTATAATGTACATGCCTAGCCTCTCAAAGTCTGACCTTTTACAAACTTCATTGGTAATTAGAGATTTTCAAGGGGGGATAATACCTGTTCTGGGCCAAGTGAATGTACCTATTATGTTTAAAACTGTTAAATGTACCCTTCCTATGGTTGTTGTTGCAGGGGCTAGACACTCTCTCTTGGGGTTGGCTTGGATGGAACCATTGGGAATTGAAATTTCTGGTATTTGTACTGTTAACTCTGATAGTATTCCAAATTTCTTACAGGAATTCCCAGAGGTGTTTAGCCCCACCTTGGGATCGTATAAAGGGCTCCCTATCTCCTTTTCTATTGACCCCAAGGTTCCTCCTGTCCGGCTCAAACCACGCAGGGTACCCCTCCCGCTCCTTCCCAAGCTTCACCTACAGCTAGATAAGCTCATAAGCCAGGGCATTTTAGTTCCTGTAGAGCAGGGGCCTTGGGAAACACCCATAGTCACGCCTCTTAAACCTGATGGCTCTTTGAGGGTTTGCGCTGACTATAAGTCAACGCTCAACAAAGCCCTCCAACATCACCCTTACCCCATTCCAGTGGTACAACAGCTCCTTCACTCCCTGGGGGAAGGGAAAGTGTTTGCAAAAATCGATTTAGCCCAAGCTTACCAGCAACTCCCTGTCGATGAACCGACAGCACTCGCACAAACCATTGTCACCCACAGGGGTGCATTTAAATGTACCAGATTACAATTTGGAATAAGCATAGCCCCAGGGATTTTTCAAAGCATAATGGAACGTTTGTTGTCAGGAATTAAAGGGACCATTCCTTATTTTGATGACATTCTAATTTCAGGAGAAAACCAATCTCAACTCAACAAAAGAATAAGAGAAGTATTACATAGGCTACAAGATAAGGGGCTAAGGATCAAACCTGACAAATGTGTGTGGGGAACCAGCAGTGTAGAATTCTTAGGATATAGAATCGATGGGGAAGGCATCCACCCCACTACTGAAAAATTAAAAGCCATCAGGGAAGCCCCAGAGCCACAGAATAAAACAGAATTGCAGGCATTTTTAGGCCTTCTAAACTTTTACTCTGTTTTTTAAAAACAGAAGGCAACAGCAGCAGAGCCTCTACACCGGCTGCTTCAGAAAGGAACCCTTTGGACATGGGGGAGAACTGAGCACAAAGCCTTTTTACAAATAAAGCAGTTGTTAACTTCCACAAGTGTAGTAGTCCAGTATAGCACTTTGCTACCCGTCAGGCTTACGTGCGATGCGTCCCCATATGGCGTGGGAGGGGTCTTGGCACATGTTTTGCCGAATAATACAGAGGCCCCAATTGCTTTCTTTTCCAGAACGATGACCAATACTGAGAGAAATTACAGCCAACTAGATAAGGAGGCTCTAGCGTTAGTGGCTGGGGTGAAGAAGTTTCATAACTATCTTTTTGGCAGGAGTTTTGAATTGGTTACCGACCACAAGCCTTTACTAGGCCTCCTAGCCCCTAACAAACCAACTCCCCCATTTATGTCTCCAAGACTAATTAGGTGGGCCTTGTTTCTCTCAGGGTACCAGTACGAGCTCATTCACAAAGGGGGTAAAACCATAAACCACGCAGATGGTCTTAGTAGGTGCCCAATGGCAGAGTTAGTAGAGGACCCTGCCCCATCTGCTGATGTTTTAATGATAGAACTCGAAGATAACCCACTAACAACAGCAAGGGAGGTGGCTGTGCACATGCAGCAAGACCCAATTTTGAAAAAGGTGGTAAACTGTGTACTCAAGGGGTGGCAAAATGACTCTGTAGAAACAAACTTAAGTGAATTTAAAACCAAAAGATTGGAATTGTCATATGTTAAAGGTTGCCTGTTGTGGGGTGATAGAGTAATCTTTCCTGAAAGTCTAAAGACCAAAGTACTCACCATGCTACATGTGGGCCACCCTGGTATTGTCAGGATGAAGGGTCTAGCTAGGGGGCACTTATGGTGGCCAGGTCTGGATACTGATATTGAAAAGTGGGTAGCCAAGTGTGATCCATGCCAAGAGTCTCGGCCAAATCCCCCCAAAACAACTCCAGCTGAGTGGGAGCAATCTGCAGGGCCTTGGTCTAGGGTCCATATTGATTTTGCAGGGCCAGTGGGGTCACAATATTTCTTAATAGTGATAGATGCATTTTCCAGGTGGGTTGAAATCATTGCAATGAATAATATAACCACTAGTGCTACAATTAAGGTTCTGCGCCATTTGTTTGCCACCCATGGCTGTCCTGACATCTTAGTGTCAGACAATGGGCCCCAATTGACAGCCAGGCAATTTGAATTGTTTTTAGATAACTTGGGGATCAGACATGCTCTCATCTTGCCTTACTCGCCCTGGGCTAACGGGTTGGCAGAACGGTACGTTCGGGTTGCAAAAGAAGCATTGCGCAGGTCAGGCCCTGGAGATGTACAACAGCATCTGGACCAATTTTTGTTCACACAACATATTACACCAAATTCCCACACACACATAAGTCCTGCTGAAATACTAATGGGAAGGAAACTTAGATCCCCACTGGATAGATTACACCCAAGGTATTGCACTCATAATCCTATGTATGTAAATCCTGAAAAACAATTGTACTTGGGTCAAAGTATTTTTGCAAAGAATTTTGATGGGGGTTTGAATTGGATGAAGGGAACAATTGTACAACAAACTGCTCCTAAAACATATATTGTAAAATTGGAAGATGGTCGAATGTGGAAGCGGCACAGTGACCATTTACGAAGGCGCATTGAAACCTCCCCTGTGCAAACCGCTAATACAGACTCTTCCCCTCTAATAGACTTTAACGCGCAACCTGCTTTAATGGACATTCAAATGGACTTACCGAGCCAGGAAAGGTCCTCCAGCGACGCCGAGCCATCTTCGTCCTCGGAGGCCGGTGTTGTGCCTGCCCACTCAACTCAGCGGGCCGGAGCCCAAACTCGGCCCCAGCCACACTGGGGAGGTATAGGCGAACCGACCTCCACCGTTGGAAACGAGGACTCAAATGATCTGCGCAGATCGGAGAGAACCCTGTGTAGACCGAGCAGATTGGAGGATTTCGTCACATGGCTTACTTGATTGATGTATTCTTGACTAAGGAGGGAGGGGTGTTGAATCCTATGTAAATAGTTGGTTCCATGAAAAACGCTGTCTGTGCAAAAACGGAAGTCGCGCCTGATTGGCTCAGACGCTGACTGCTCTCTTTTGGCGGGAGCCGCAAAAGTATAAAAGAGCGGCTGCTCTCCATGTAAAGCCAGACGTGTTCCCGCTGATTGTCACTTGCCTTTAAGAGCTGAATAAAGGAACCGTCTTTGCTTAAGCCTTTGTCTCTGGACTCTTCAGGATGGGTAGGGGGAAAGGATTTATTTTCAGGGAAACATGGTAGCCATTTGCAGACAGCAGGAGAGGCTCCCTGACTTGTCTTTCTTTCATGGAGAATTGGCTTGTGCTCACTTAAAAAAAAAACCCTACTCCCTCGTTTAGAAATCTTCAAATAATCCAGATGGGTGGAAAAACAAATACTTTTGTGATCTATAATGATCTCTGGATGACTTAAAGCAAGTAAATGCTTCTGACTCAGAAGTCATCTGTGGATTGAACTCAGTTTCACATTCATGTAGTTTCTTACTAATAAAAGAAATTTATCACTGCCATTTTCAGCTTCCTTGTTACAGCCCAAGATTCCCTAGTGGTTGCTACGTAAGTATTAAACTGACCTAACTCTACTTTAGTATCAAGCCAAGCAAATTGTCCAGGTGCTGTATCATCCACTCAGATGTTTCTGCAAAACACTGTTTGAAATCAGATGTAGTTGTCTGGCACTCAAAACAAATTCCAGAATGAACAAATACTGTGGCCCATTAGTTTTGCACCTGGATCAAGTACCTTGTGTATTTTGAACATAATAGGAACTGATAAAGACCGTCTATTCCTGCACGTTTGGCAGTGCCTAAGTGGAAGTAAAGTCTCATGTTTCACAATGTATACAATATCCCATTGTGTATACAGATTACATTGAAAGAAACCCATTTCAATTAAATCTGAGAAGTTGTTTAAGTTTGATCCAATTACACGGATGGGTCTTGTTAAATTCCTTTTTATTAATAGCCCTTAATAGTTATGCAGTGCTATTGATTTTTCAAGTTTCTCTGACTAAATCCTACAAGTTTCTCCATGTGAGCACACCAGCCACCTTCATGGTTTACCAGAATAAGAGATGGAAGGGGCCCTAAAGGTCTTCTAGTCCAACCTCTCAAGCAGGAGACTCTATACTATGTTGGGCAAATGGCTGTCCAATCTTTTTGAAAACCTCCAATGATGGAGCACCCCTAATTTCTAAAGGTAAGCTGTTCCATTGATTTATTATTTTCATCATCAGGTAGTTCTAGTTGGTTTTCCTCCTTGATTAGTTTCAATCCATTGCTTCTTGTCTTGCCTTCAAGTGCTTTCAATAGGTTGATTCCATCTTCTTTGTGGGGGGCCACTAGATATTGAACCATTGCTATCATGTCTCCCCAGCCCTTCTTTTCACTAGACTAGACTTATCCAATTCATGCAACCATTCATATTTTAGCCTCAGTCCCCTAACCATTTTTGTTGCTCTTCTCCGCACTCGTTCTAGTGTTTCAATTTCTCTTTTATAAAGTGGCAATCAAAACTGGATGCAATATTTCAAGTGTGATCTTACCAAAGCATTATAAAGTGGTACTAACACTTCACATGATCTTAATTCTATGTCTGTTAATGCAACCTGCTTTTTTGGCAGCTGCATCACATTGCTGGCTCATTTAAGTGATTGTGTACTAGGACTCAAAGATCTCTCTCTCTCAGTTACTATTATTGAGTCAGGTGCCACCTATACTGTACCTGTGCATTTGGTTTTTCTTGCCTAAAGGTAGAGCCTTTTTTCAACCATTAAATTTCATTTTGAAAGGGATCAGTGTTCAAGTCTTTGAAGATACTTCTGCATCTTAACTCTATCTTCTGGAATGTTTGCTATTCTTATCAATCTTATCTAGAATAGCCTATTCATCATGAGAAATTGAAAAGCAAGTAGGTCTTTCTTCAAATAACTTTACAAACTAAATATTAAAAATGAGCCAACAGTCCTAGGCTGCATTAATAGAACACTAGAATCAAGATCACATGAAGCATTAATACTACTTTATAATAAGACCACACTTGCAATACTGCAACCAGTTTGATATAAAGTTGTTAAGACTCTAGAAAGACCATTGAAGGAATTCAGTATGTCTAATGAAAAGGGCTAAGGGTGACATGATCTAACTGTTAAAATTACTGAAGTTCACAGATGACACAACAGTGATCAGTCTCATTCAAAACAATGATGAATCCGCATACAGACAGGAGATTGAAAAACTAATCTCGTGGTGCAACCACAACAATCTGGAACTGAACACACTCAAAACCATAGAAATGGTGGTAGACCTTAGGAGAAACCCCCCCCCCCCATATTTCCACCTCTTACAATACTAGACAATACAGTATCAACAGTTTTAATTAAATTATCAACAACCTTTAAATTTCTAGGTTCTACCATATTGCAAGATATGCAATGGACACCTCCCATCAAAAACATCATCAAAAAGCACAATAATGTTCTTTTTGCATCAATTCAGAAAACACAAACTGCCCAAGGAGCTGCTGATATAGTTCTACAGAGGAATCGTTGAGTCTGTCATCTGCAACTCTATAACTGTCTGGTTTGGTTCTGCAACCCAACAAGACAGACAGAGTTCAGAGGATAATCAGAAAAAACAACTGCTTTCCATTGAGGACCTGCCTTCCAAGTCAAAAAGATGCCTATGAAAATATTTACGGACCCTTGCATCTTGGACCCAAACTGCTTAAATTCCTATCCACAAGACAACACTGTGGAGCAGTGCACATCAGAGCTAAACATAACTATTTTTTCCTGGATGCCATCACTCTGCTAAACAAATAATTCCCTCAACACTCTCAAACTATTTACCAAATCTGCACTACAGTGGTCCCCCGATTATTGCGAGGGTTCCGTTCCAGGACCCCTCGCAATGATCGGTTTTTCGCGAAGTAGCGCTGCGGAAGTAAAAACACCATCTGCGCATGCGCAGATGGTGTTTTTACTTCCGCCGCAGCAGCAAGGAGCCGAAGATTGGGGTTTCCCCACCGCCCACGCAAACTCCTCGCTGCCACACGCCCGCCCTTTGCCCACCCACGCCCTTCGCTCGCGCCGATTCCCAGCTGAGTCCTGAAGCCAATTCGCTTCAGGACTCAGCTGGAAAGCGGCGCGAGCGAACGGCGTGGGCGGGCGAAGGGCGGGTGAGCGGCGGGCAGGCAGGCGGCGGACAAGACGTTCGCTCGCGCCGCTCGCTCGCGCCGCTTCCCAGCTGAGTCCTGAAGCCAATTCGCTTCAGGACTCAGCTGGGAAGCGGCGCGAGCGAACGGCGTGGGCGGGCGAAGGGTGGGCGAGCGGCGGGCGCGCGGGCAGGCAGGCGGCGGACAAGCCGTTCGCTCGCGCCGCTCTCTCGCGCCGCTTCCCAGCTGAGTCCTGAAGCCAATTCGCTTCAGGACTCAGCTGGGAAGCGGCGCGAGCGAACGGCGTGGGCGGGCGTGGGCGGGCGAAGGGCGGGCGCGCGACGGGCGCGTGGGCAGGCAGGCGGCGGACAAGCCGTTCGCTCGCGCCGCTCGCGCCGCTTCCCAGCTGAGTCCTGAAGCCAATTCGCTTCAGGACTCAGCTGGGAAGCGGCGCGAGCGAACGGCATGGGCGGGCGAAGGGCGGGCGAGCGGCAGCGAGGAGTTTGCGTGGGCGGTGGGGAAACTCCTCGCTGATGCCCGCCGCTCGCCCTCCTGCCAGCAAGAGGCGGAAGGCCCAGGGAAGCCGCTCAGCAGCTGATCTGCCCGGCGCCATCTACGCATGCGTGCCCATAGAAAAAAGGGCGCGCATGCGCAGATGGTGTTTTTACTTCCGGGTTGAAAAATCGCCATATAGCCGTTTCGCAATGATCGGGATCGCAATACCCGGGGGATCACTGTACTAGTAATCTCATCGTTCCCATCACCCATCTCCTTCCACTAATGACTGTATGACTGTAACTTTGTTGCTTGTACGATTTATACTGACTGGTTCTTAATATGATTTGATTGCTTATTTGTACTTATTTGCTTAAATGTGGTACCTTATGATTCTTGACAAACATATCTTTTCTTCCATGTACACTGAGAGCGTATGCATCAAGACAAATTCCTTGTGTGTCCAATCACAATTGGCCAATAAAAATTATGTTCTATGAGAGTAGTGTTCCAATACCTAATGGGTTGCCGCAAAGAAGAGTGAACATATTATTTAATTTAATTTAATTTAGTCCGGTGCTGGGGCCATGCGGGACCGCTCATCCAGGCGCGCGTGGACCGGCAAGCCTGGATGAGCGGTCCCGCATGGCCCCAGGCCCCCAACGCCGGACTCCGCTGCTGATCTCCACCCCGTTCCGCTCTGCAGCTGAGAGGCGCGTCCACTCCTTCGCCCTTCCCGGCACCCAGCGTCCGGCCCCACGCCGCCTCCACCTCCCGGTAAAGTGCCCGATCTCTTCCTGCAGGAACGGGTGGTGGGGCGCCGCGAAGGGCCGCGCTTGAAGGCCACCACGGCGCCGCAGTCCCAGAAAGTGGCGTGCTTTTTAAATGTGACGCTTTCCTTTCCTGCATCAGCCAGCAAAGCCGGGCAGTCGGCTTTGCTGACTGGAGAAGCGAGCGATCTTGGGCTGCGTAGTTTTGCGCAGGGGGGACAGGGGGACAGGGCAGTCCCCGCCGCCTGTGTCAGTGGCGAGGTGTGCTCGCCTTGTGCCGTGGGGGGGAGGCGATGGAGGTCAGGGGTTTTCAAGCAGCCGCCTCCCCCCCACATAGAGATAAGAGAAAGAAAGAGAGGGACAGAGAGAAAGAAAGAGGGACAGAGAGAAAGAAAGAGAGGGACAGAGAGAAAGAAAGAGAGGGACAGAGAGAAAGAAAGAGGGACAGAGAGTAAGAAAGAGAGGGACAGAGAGTAAGAAAGAGAGGGACAGAGATTAAGAAAGAGAGGGACAGAGAGAAAGAAAGAGGGACAGAGAGAAAGAAAGAGAGGGACAGAGAGAAAGACAGAGACAGAGAGAAAAAAAGAGGGACAGAGAGTAAGAAAGAGAGGGAGAGAGAGAAAGAAAGAGGGACAGAGAGAAAGATAGAGAGGGACAGAGAGAAAGAAAGAGGGACAGAGAAAAAGAAAGAGAGGGACAGAGAAAAAGAAAGAGAGGGACAGAGAAAAAGAAAGAGAGGGACAGAGAGAAAGAAAGAGGGACAGAGAAAGGTAGAGAAAGAGAAAGAAAGGTAGAGAAAGAGGGAGAGAGAAAGAGAGTGAGTGAGAGAAAGAGGAGAGAGAGAGAAAGAAAGAGAGAGGGGGGAGAGAAAGAGGGAAAGATAGAGAGGGAGGGAGAAAGGAAGAGGAGAGATAGAAAGGGAAAGAGAGAAAGGAGGAGACAGAGAGAGGGAGAGAGAAAGAGGGAGAGATATAAAGAGAGTGAGTGAGAGAAAGAGAGAAGAGAGAGAAAGAAAGAAAGAAAGAGAGAGGACAGAGAGAAAGAGAGAACTAGAAAGACAGAAGGACAGAGAGAAAGGGAGAGAGAGAGAAAGAGGAAGAATAAATATTAAATATTGTATTTGTTCCCATTTTGTTTTTTACTTTAAATAATGTATGTGCAGTGTGCATAGGGATTTGTTCACACGTTTTTTTAATAGTCCGGCCCTCCAACAGTCTGAGGGACAGTGAACTGGCCCCCTGTGTAAAAAGTTTGGGGACCCCTGTTCTAAAGGAACTGAAGAACTGCCTTGAAAGTAAACAGTTGAGTTCTGATATTCTAGTCATTTATCCTTTTAATTTAATGAAAGTGGTTTAATCACTAAATGTTCATGTCACCACTTTGCCAAAATTTGACTTCTAGTTGCTGCAATGAGTTTCTGTTGTATCATTTCAAAATACAGATCAGAGATGCATTTTTTCTGCTTTCTACTACTACTTTACTACTATATGCCAGAATTCAACTTTTTAATTAATCATTTAACAACCAAAGTCTAAATCTGTGTAAATTTCATCAATTAATTTTGCTAGCAATAATAGAAGATTAATATAAATTCTTAGCCTTAAAGCATCAGTCCACTGGTTACAATCTGCAATTTATTAATACGATTTGGGAAGCACATTTGTTTTAAACTGCAGCTGGGAGTAAATTTTAGAGATTTTACAGAGAACACAAAGATTAAATAGCTTTATGCTCCAAAACTGAACTCAAAATTAATGTTTTGAGGTATTTACACATTATAATCATAATCAGAGCAAAATTCTTTCCATTATTGTAAATGCTGTGGATAAGATAAATGTACATTCATTAACCAGTTCAAAACCTTAAGTTCTATCCAACAATTTTACATTGGTATAACAGTTTGTACATTAATAGAGAACATGTTACTAAAGAAACAATAATATAAAGTTGTTGAGATGCCAAGAAAAAAATAAATCTTAAAATAATGACTGCATAGATTTTGTTGTAGCCAGCCATCCAAATCTTGATCAAAAGGGAATAATAAAGTCTGTTTTAATTAAAACATTCTATATGGAACAAGATTAGACACCATCTTCTGGGAAGAAGTTAGATGCAATCCAATTATTAATCTTTACTGTGATCCAAAATGAAATCAATAAAAAGGAACACACAGGATGTTTTACAAGATGCCCATAGGAAATTCTTGTCCTCCATTTCTTTCTGATAGAAATCCTAACCATGTAATTATAAAAATTGCATTCCATCACAAAAGGGTGTGGTTTGGCTGATAGTCTTGTATACAACTATATACTGTTTGCACAACTAAACAAGCAAAACAAATAAAAGACTGAAATGTACTAAAGCTAACTCAGTTAAATATTTAAGGTATAATCACGCAAATGGTTAACAAAAGAAAAGTTGTTCTTAACAAATGAAGTCAAAATCATCCCGTTCCTGATTCTAGTTGAGCACATGTTGTCGGATACGAGAGGAATCAGTCCAGGTAATAAAGTCCTCCATGGCCCTGGTGACCAAGAATGCAGGGTCTGT
>NC_091950.1:230128658-230153658 GCF_031021105.1 Erythrolamprus reginae
CTTTAAATGACGATAGACCACGGGTCTAGAGTAGACAAACTGAAAATGGGTAATAAATTTAATAATAATTAAAAGCAAAAGGAAAAGTAAAGCACCATTTTCTGCAGACTTACCGAAAATCCGTCAGACATCTTCCTGAAACAAAAAAGACAACAGGATAATTAGCAGAGCTCAGCATTTTTTAGAGACTTTCAGGTCCAGCCCAGATTTTGGTAGAACTTCAGTTGTAAGACAGAGAGGAAAAAATGTGAAACTAAGGATATGTATATTTGGGTGTCTTTTGTACAAAGGCCTCCAAACTTGGCAACTTTAAGACTTGTGGACTTCAACTCCCAGAATTCTCCAGCCAGAATAGCTGGCTGGAGAATTCTGGGAGTTGAAGTCCACAAGTCTTAAAGTTGCCAAGTCTGGGCACCCCTGCTCTTGCAGAATAGAAAAACTAAATCAATAAAATCTATGTAACAGGGGTGAAATCCAGCAATGTCTAACAGGTTATGGAGAACCGGTAGTGAAACTTTTGAGTAGTTTGGAGAACCAGCAAATACCACCTCTGGCTGGCCCCGCAGTGGGGTGGGAATGGAGATTTTGTAATATCTTTCCCCTGGAGTGGGGAAGGAATAGAGATTTTGCGGTATCCTTCCCCTGCCACGCCTACCGAGCCATACCACGCCCAACAAGCCACACCCACAGAACCGGTAATTTTAAAAATTGGATTTCACTACTGCTATGTAACCAATGACTATCTTGCTGGAAAAAGAATGTGTGGTGTTGTGTTGTACCTAGATTCACATTTCTTCCTCTGTTTTGGCCATTTAAGCACAGGCTGATGATGAGATGAAAAACTCAAATCTTGTACATTTTGATTGGTCTCAGTCTCCATGATCCTTTTCACGGATCACAGAATATAGTTATGATATTATTATTAGTCTACGGAGAGGGGCGGCATACAAATCTAATAAATAATAATAATAAAATAATCATTATTATTATTTCCCTCTTATTACATAGAGGGAAGAAAAGGGATAAGTAACAACATTTCCCTGGACACAGTGAAGTCTATGATCTCAAAAGAGGGTGCTCCAGGACTTTAAATAATATCAAAACTGAAAATCATTCAAAATCCAGTTCAGTGCTCCAAATCTCATGAGCTAATCGTATCTATTAATCAAATTTATATTCTTGCATGAAATTTCATCAGTTTATGAACATTTTTAATTCCAGTTTTAAAAAAATGTAATATGTGGTTTGTTGGACGGGGCATACACAAGAATGTATAGAATTGTAAAATGGTTTTAACTATCTGAAAAGTCTCATTTGTCCTGCAGTAATTTTTTAAAAAAAATTTGATTTATATCCCATTTTACATGTTTAAAAAATAATAAAATCAAAATAATTCTATGTGGCAAAAACATACTGCTTTCTTCCTCAAAATTTTCCTCTGAATTGGATTGAGCTGTGATAGATTGACTGGCCCAAAGTCAACCAGACGGTTTTCATGCCTAAATTGGGATTAGAACTCACAGTCTCCTGGGTTTCTAGCCTAGTGCTTTAACCACTAGGCCAACCAGAATTTTCAGTGGAGGCAATTTCAATTAGATGAGCCCAATGTACAAAATACATTAGGATACATATTAAAAAAGCACAATCTGAGGTTAGTTGGGGGAAAGATTAGAAGTAACGTGAGAAAATATTATTTTATTGAAAGAGTAGTAAATCCTTGGAACAAACTTCCAGCAGACATGGTTGGTAATTCCACAGTAACTGAATTTAAACATGGCTGGGATAAACATATATCCATCCTAAGATAAAATACAGGAAATAGTATATGGGCAGACTAGATGGACCATGAGGTCTTTTTCTGCCGTCAATCTTCTATGTTTCTATGGAAGAGGATTTTTTTCCTATCTTCCTCATTGTGGGTGTGGTGAGTGTGGGAGATAACTATGAGAAGCCTTATAAGTAAAAATTAAGTTCCCTTTTTACAGATAGACTAGGCTGGACCTCTGGTCAAATTTTAATGCAGAAAAATGAAGCTTTTCAGGTGTCTTTTGCTTGCTCTTAATTCCTTCCGCCACTTCTTTCTTTCTTTCTTTCTCTATTTCTCTATTTCTCTATTTCTCTCTTTCTTTCTTTCTTTCTTTCTTTCTTTCTTTCTTTCTTTGTATGCTGCCCCTCTCCATAGACTCGGGGCAGCTCACAGCATACAATGAAACAATTCATAACAAATCTAATAAATTTAAAAAACTTTAAAAAACCCCATTATTAAAACAGACATACACACAAACATACCATACATAAATTGTATAGGCCGGGGGGGGGGGGGGTTGCCTCAATTCCCTCATGCCTGACGGCAGAGGTGGGTTTTAAGGAGTTTACGAAAGGCAAGGAGGGCAGGGGCAGTTCTAATTTCCGGAGGGAGCTGGTTCCAGAGAGTTGGGGCCGCCACAGAGAAGGCTCTTCCCCTGGGACCCACCAGATGACATTGTTTAGTCGACGGGACCCAGAGAAGGCCAACTCTGTGGGACCTAATCGGTCGCTGGGATTCGTGCGGCAGAAGGCGGTCCCTGAGATATTCTTGCCTTCCAAATGCCTCCAGAGTGGAAATTAGAATTCTCAGATTCAAATGAATGGACTCAAACTGAGGAAAATCAAAGGATAAATGAAGGGGAAATAGAATGGGGGAGGTTTTGAGGTGGACTTTAAAAAAATAATAGATTTCTGAAGAAGTCTGATTCCAAAAGCAGCCCAATGTCAAAACTTTGCATTGAGCAATCCAATGAATTTTAGCTTTTGCTTTCTAGAAGAATGATGTGGACTCATCCTATAATGAACAATGAAAACATTGTTGGTTTCTATAACATAAATAGAATTGTTTGTTGAGAGAGAGCAATCCTTTGGCTGGTGTCTGAAGCTTGTGTTGTATACAAACCTCACATATCGCAGAAAGCTTCAAAAGCACACACACATATATAAGCAAACTTTGTGTTCTAAGGGCACGTGCTATAGAAGCCTCTTTAGAAAATACTCTGTCATTGTTTGTGTAGTGTCAAGTATATGCCCTGTGCAAACGCGAGTCATGAGTTCCCACGCCAAGGGTTTGGATTCAACAATTCTTCTCTCTGTATTCCTTCTATGACAAGGAAGAGACTGGACAGCCACTTATCAGAAACAGTATAGGCAGGATATCCTGTTAGGACTAGATTACCTACAAGGTCCCTTTAAAGTCTGTTATTCTTTATCTGTATCTGGGCTTTCACTCTGCAGAAGTGAAAATTGGGACTTTGAAGAAGTAGGGTGAATAGGGTATTGGTGCTTTCAAATTTTGGTATTGGAGAATGATTGCTGGAAATGTCATGAAAACAAGAGCCGAGGGGGTGCAGAGGTAAGAATGCAGCATTGCAGGCTGACTCTGCCAACTGCCAGGAGTTCGATCCTAACTGGCTCATGACGGACTCAGTGTTTCATCTTTCCATCAGTAAAGTGAAGACCATCTCGGTTGGTCTAACTCAAGGCAAGTTCAAAGAGTCATATTCCTGACACATTATTTGAACACCTGGTTATCTTGAGAAATTCCTGATGCTGGGAATAATAGAGGGAAAGAAAACAGAATGACTGACATCAAGGTGGGTGGACATGATTACTGCAGTGATGTGTGCGCTGTTGAAAGACCTGAAGGGCAATAGTGGTGACAGATCATCCTGGAGAAAGTCTATCTACAAGTAGTTGTCGACTTACAATCATTTGTTCACAATCATTCAAAGTTACAGTGGCCCTGGAAAAAAAAGTAACTTAGAAACAGTCCTCGGACTTACAACTGTTGCAGCATCCTTGCTGTTATACAACCAAAATTCAGATGCTAGGCAACTGTCATGTTTACAATAGTTGCAGTACAATTAATCCCTAATTAATTCTGACATGCATTGTGTCAAAAAGGGCAAGGTTTCGATCATGCAGTTGTTGTAGATGCCATCTTTGACTGTTGTGACAAACCTCCCCAAACACCTGCCAACAATTCAGGGCTTTATCTGCTCTATCCAAATCCAAATGTTCTGTCCTAGGCAGCCTTTTAGTTTTCTCTCTTGTATCAGGAAGAAATCAAAAGCTCCACGTTTGAGATCTCCAATCTCAGCCAGCCTGCAGGCACCAGCGGAGGAAAGGTGTGTTATAGTCAATGGCTGAAAAATATCAGGAGTCTGATAACACTCAACTGCATTGGCTGCAGATTGGTTTCCGGACGCAATTCAAAGTGTTGGTTATGACCTATAAAGCCCTACATGTCATTAGATCAGATTATTTGCGGGACCTCCTTCTGCCGCAAGAGTCCCAGCGACTGGTTAGGTCCCACAGAGTCAACATTCTTCAAGTCCCGTTAACTAGGCAATGTCATTTGGCGGGGCCTAGGAGAGCCGCTCCGAGTTCTCGGAGAGGGGCGGCATACAAATCTAATAAATTAAAAAATGTTTTTAAAAAAGCCTTCTCTGTAGGGGCTCCGGCTCTCTGGAATCAGCTCCCCCCAGAGATTCATACTGACCCCCCCCTCCTCGCCTTTTGTAAGAGTCTTAAGACTCTTCTATGCCACCATGCTTGGGGCTATTATTCTGTAGCCCCCTGGGCCATGAATGTAATGTATCTTTGTGGTCTGAGTGGAAATGCTTGATTTTTTAATAATTGGGGATTTTAGATTAATTGGATTTAAGACATTGTATTATATATTGTTTTCTTTTATATGTTGTAAGCCATCCCAAGTCCTCAGAGAGGGGCAGCATATAAATCCAATAAAATAAATAAATAAAAAATAAACAAACAAACAAATAAATAAATAAACGAACACTTTTTCTGGCTGCAGCTGAATGTCCTGTCTGACTCTTGGAGATTCCAAGGGCCAAGTCTCTCCACATCTTCCAATCTTGCACTACTTCTTTGAGTTTTTTAATGCTCTGGCTTGGTGGCACCTTTGATGGTGTCCATGTTCTTTGGTGGCCTGATTCTCTTTGATTTATTGATTTATTTTATTTATCTGTTTTGTCAAGTACATATTGGAGGTGTGTAAGATATAATATTTATATACATGATACTAGTAAAAAGAAAAAGAAAAAAACATTAGATATAATAATATTCATATACATGGTACTAGTAAAAAATATAAAGAAACATTAGGACAGGGGACGGAAGACCATGGCATCGGACCAGAATATCTCTGGGACTGCCTTCTGCCGCACAAATCCCAGCGACCGGTTAGGTGCCACAGAATTGGCCTTTTCCGGGTCCCGTCGACTAAACAATGTCGTTTGGCAGGACCCAGGGGAAGAGCCTTCTCTGTGGCGGCCTTGACCTTCTGGAACCAGCTCCCCCCAGAGATCAGAACTGCCCCCGCCCTCCTTGCCTTTCATAAACTCCTTAAAACCCACCTCTGCCATCAGGCATGGGGGAATTGAGACATCTCTCCCGAGCCTATACAGTTTATGCGTGTATGTTTTTGCTTTTTAATAAGGGGTTTTTAGTGACTTTTAAATTATTAGATTTGCTATACATTGATTTATTGTTGTTGTGAGCCTCCCCGAGTCTACGGAGAGGGGCGGCATACAAATCTAATTAATAATAATAATAATAATAATAATAATAATAATAATAATAATGACACGCTGGTGCATTTATGCATACCCCTTAGACAGGGGAATGGAATTTCCTTTTGATGGAAGGGTGCTAAACATTATCCTATAATTTTAAGCAGAACCTTGCTGATGTGAGGGATGAGAGCAATTTTTCTGGGCTAACAACCTGTATTAAAAGACCTGTTTCCATGAGCTGCAACTCATTTCATCAGATGCACCACACTTCATCAGATGCACTATAGGAAAGTTGCACTTCATTTTTCTGCTATAGGAAATTCTTTCATAACAAATAACCTCACACTTTTAACAGCAGCCAATAGCGTGTCCTAGTTTCAAAAATACTTTGTTGTGTGGCATAATCTGCATTGCTGCTTTGGTCACAGTTTTAACAAACAACTCCAGACGAGGCAGTAGTCCAAATGATCCTAATTACAACAAGAATGGAAAATGTGTTTCACAATGTCCTTTCTGGTCCAAAAATGGTCCTTGTCATTTTTTTTTTTTAAACCAATGTTTTGCGGCTTGAAAACACAGTTTCTCACTATAAAGACCCAAGCAGTTTGCTGTTTGCCTATAGCAAAAACCACTGCACACTTTTAAATATGTTCCCAGTTGCAGTCAAACGGCAAACACCCCAACTCTGCTTGTTGTCCTTCTATCTATTTGATACTGATTTTTCACATGCTAGCTTGCCTGAATATTAACACTAAGAGAGTAAGCTAATGGTCAGACAGTAAAGAGATGATAACTTATATTTGTTGATAAAAAAATATCTGAAATTTAATGATTGCAGGGTGGATTTGATTTAAATCAAATCACTTTAAATCACAATTTAAATCGCAATTTAAATAAGTAGTAAAAAAGCTTGATTTAAATCAACTCAATTCAAATCATAATTTTTAAAAAGCTACTCTGTCCCGCTGCGACTCCTTCTTTGATCTGCTGTTCCCTCACCAACAGTCCCAATATTGCAGAATATATAGAATAATCCAATGGCCCATTGTGATTTGGCCAATGAAAAGGAGGATTTCATTGGTATCGAAGGACTAAGTGAGTGACTGATCTGGTGTTCACAGATTTTGTTCTGGTGCTTAAGTAAAAATAAAAATCATAATTCTGTTGTGGAAGATAACTCTCTTACAACACATCCTCACAGGAAAGCTTTTTCTGATTTAAAAAAAAAAATTAAATTAATAAAAAATACTTTTTTTAAAAAAAGGAAAGCTTTTTCTGAGTCCATGTCTACCATGACCTATTCCTTAATTAAAGCTGATTTGCAGAAGTCAATGACCAAAACCTCTTTATTCCCTGTGGCATTCTAGCACATAAATGAAACGAAGATTTATTGTGGTATCTAGATTTTATTGCTGACTGTAAATATGCTGAGGGTTTTTTTTTTGCACATTCCTTTAGCTGCATGCCAAGAGGAAGGGAAAGGAGCAAAAATCTTTCAGAGATATATCCTTTCAAAAACTGCTAGTCTACAGGGCATCTTCATTGAGATGGAAATCTAGTTTATTTATGTATCGCAAGGTTTGCCAAAGAATTTTTGTTCCATTTTATTTCATTGCTGAAAATGTTGATTCCCAACCAGTCTTCAACTAGGATAATACATAAACATTTGTTTAACTTTCTGTATGGAAACACCTGGCTGAGTCATATACCTCCTTAAACAAAAACCAAACAAATCATAATATGGTTTATTGCAATGTGTGAAACCAGTGCCTCTCTTTGTTCTTCTCCGCGTTTAGAAAAGCTTCCCATCTGGCACATTCCAGTTGAGTTAGGATTACAAGTCCCCATCAAATGGTCAAAAATTCTGGGAGTTGTGATCCTAACTAATCTGGAGGACGACAATGTTTAGGAAGGTTGCTCGGGATAGAATAAAAGCAAAATATTAAATGCCAATATCATTTAGCATTTGGTACATCTTTCTTTTCCTTTATCTATTCCATTTTTCTACTATTTGCTATTCTTTATTATCTTCATTTTCTCTTATGCTTTTCATTGTGTTAAAAATCCGTTAGTAAAATTTAGCATACAGATACCCTGGTTGTCACATTCTTTTGGGCTGGGTTGGTTTAAAAATTAGGTAACAAGGAAAGGACTATAGCCTTCAACAAACAGCCTAAATCATAGGCAAACAGTAGCCACTAATATTAAGGCTGTCTCTCTGACAACTGATTGATGATTGACTAACCTTAGAAGGAAGCACATCAATAATCCTATAAAAAACAATGAAAAGATACATATTTCTTTGTCCGTCTGACTATGTCAAGATTGGAATTTACTGGAGAGCTATAAAAATACTCAAAATTTGGCAGCTTCACAAATGAATCCAGGTCATTTAACCCCCCCCTTCTGATTTGAGAATTGAGAGAATTGAAAAAGAATCCTCCTCTTTCTGGGCAAATATCAGTGACAGAAGAAATAAAAATGTTTAAAATGTGAGGCAGAAGCTACATATCAAGCATTCAAAGGAACTTAGCCAAATCAATAAGGATAGGAGTTATTTGTACTCAAACATGTTCTAAACCAGTTTAACAGGTTTGGATACCTCTATCCGAGGGTTCCAGTATAGAATCAAACATATTGAACATCTTGAAAAAATAAACATGGGATGAATCATGAGATTCAATTCCCACAATGAAATATAGTATCAATATGCCTCAATCCAGAGGATATAATCCTGATAACTGGGTAAAAAACCAAATAGCTTATTACATGCTGTAAAGGATGATCCTCCTCTGTTTTCTCTATCCTTTAAGAACATAATGGAGACATCTTCATGGGCCTCTAAATGCCTCACAAATTGCCATGGCAAGATTGCACAAAGCAGCCTTAAGAACATAAGAACATAAGAAGAGCCATACTGAATGAGGCCAAAGCCCATCGAGTCCAGCACTCTGTGTCACACAGTGGCCCACCAATTGTCCATAGGGATCTTGAGCAGAAAGAGAAGGAAAGACCCTCCCTTTCCCTTGACCCCCCAACAAATGGCACTCAAGGGAATCTTGCCTGCCTCAACCAACATAGAAGCAGCACATGGACACCCGTTTCAATAACCACCCATACACTTGGCATCCATGAATCTGTCTAATCCTGCCTTGAAGCTATCCAGGCTGACAGCTGTCACAACCTCTTCTGGAAGTGAATTCCATAAACCAACGACCCTCTGGGTGAAGAAATATTTCCCTTGATTTGTCCTCACTTTCTTACCTATGAGCTTTAGGGAGTGCCCCCTTGTCCTAGTATTGTGTGGTAGAGAAAATATTTTTTCTATAGCACCATAGTTCAAAGACCTCAACTGCTCAGCTTTTCTAATGGTCCAGCTTCCACAGCCATATATTGCAACTGGGAAAACAATTTATGGTAATTTCTAAATACTTCATTAAGGCTCGACCCATATCCCACCTAAACTTCTTCTGAGTCCCCTTTGTGCAACTCACACCATTAAATGAAAAATGGTTATACAGGTATTTCTATCAATGCCAATTTTTAACTCTACCATGTTACATATTCAGTGGCAACCCATTTAATCTGGTTAAACCAAGAGATGAAAGAACCGTTGTACCTACCTGAACGGTCTTCTCAGTGCACTGGAAGGAGAGTCCAATATGGGTTATTCTCAATCCTATTGGTCGAGACTGAGTTTAAAATTAACATAATATTAGGCACCGCCCCTTGCCTGCCCCCAGTGAGCTCAGTTTTAAAAACGAAAGGTAATATAATCCAACACAATTTATTGAACAAGTAACTATGTAGATATATATACAACATGAATTATACCCTCAACCCCAGCTTCCCTGAAACAATCCAATGCTGGGTGGGTTTGGACTCTCCTTCCAGTGCACTGAGAAGACCGTTCAGGTAGGTACAATGGTTCTTCTCCATTGCATCTGGAAGGAGAGTCCAATATGGGATATACCCAAGTTCCAATTTAATGGGAGGGAGATTGTTAAATCAGGGCAGCTGGAGAGGAACACACCCTCTGTAATACCCTTCTCCCAAAAGATGCCTCAGCTGAAGCATAGGCATCCAGTCTGTAATGTCTAGTGAAAGTAGAAGGAGTCTTCCACGTCGCAGCCCGACATATGTCCTCGATGGAGGCCTGAGTCCTCCAAGCTGCTGACGTGGCTGCGCTTCGAGTGGAGTGCGCCGTGACCCCTTGAGGTGGATTCTGAGCTCTAGCCTTATACGCCTCCCCTATGCAGTCCCGGATCCACCGGCTGATCGAACTGGGAGAGACGGCCAGACCTTTTTTTGGTTCTGCAAATGAAACAAACAATGACTCGGACCTTCTAAAGGACTCGGTTCTTCTAATGTAGATCTTAACAGCTCGCCTAACATCTAGTTTGTGCCACCTAAGTTCTGTAGGGTGGCTTCCGTGCGAGCAAAAGTCCGGCAAAATTAACTCTTGTTTCCTGTGGAATAACGAGTTGACCTTAGGAAGAAAGGTCGGGTCCAAACGCAGAACTACCCTGTCCGGATGGAAGATACAAAGGTCTGGTCTGATGGATAATGCAGACAAATCCGATACACGTCTGGCTGATGTGACAGCTACCAAAAAGGCCGTCTTGATGGAAAGAAATTTGAGCTGAACGGATCTCAGAGGCTCAAAGGGGGGCCCAGTCAGGGCCTTCAGCACCAGAGATAAGTCCCACGATGGAAATCTATGAAGAGGTGGGGGATGTCTGTTAGTAGCTCCTTTAAGGAAATCTCGTATCCAAGGGTGAATAGACAAGGACCGGAATTCCGGTATCCGAATAACGGTGGCCAATGCTGCCACCTGTCTCCTAAGGGTATTTGGAGACAGTCCCTTTTCAAGGCCCGATTGCAGAAATTCTAGGACAGTCAGAATTTGGGCTCGATCCGGTTGCGTGCCTTTTTCGTTGCAGAACTTACAAAAGGCCGACCACGTGGCCTGGTAAATCCTGGACGTGGATGGCCGGCGGGCAGCCTGCATTGTGGCAATAATACTGTCCGGCAAAGAATGCTCCCTCAGTTTGTTCCTCTCAAATGCCAAACGGCTAATTGGAGCCATTGGGGGTCTGGGTGAAAGATTGACCCCTGACTGAGGGAGATTATCTTGTCCGGGATTCTCCAAGGTGGGGAGATCGACAGCGCTACCAAATCCGAGAACCAAGGGCGGCGTGGCCAATGTGGTGCAACGAGTAACACCTCCGCTTCCTCCAGTAGAATCTTGTCTACTACTCTCTGGATCAAATTTGTCGGAGGGAAGGCGTACAAAAGGCCGCGAGGCCAGCTCGACCGCAGGGCGTCGACCTTCTCCGCCATGTGTGAGTGGAACCGAGCATAGAACCTGGGGAGCTGCGTATTGGTGTGAGAGGCGAACAAGTCCACCAGCGGTGTCCCGAATCGTAGTGTGATCTTGTGGAACAACTGCGGATCCAGCTTCCACTCCGTGGGATCTAAGGTGGTTCGGCTCAGCCAATCGGCCTGGACGTTGTTGACGCCTGCTATGTGCTCCGCGGACAGAGAAGCCAGGTTGTACTCGGCCCAGTTGAAGAGGGCCAAGGTCTCCCTCATGAGGCGAGGTGATCTCGTGCCTCCCTGATGGTTGAGGTAGGTTTTTGTTGCCACATTGTCCGTTAGGACTAACACATGCTTCCCTTGTACCAAGTCCACAAAGTGTTGGAGCGCTAAAAACACAGCCCTGAGCTCTAGGAGGTTGATGTTCACCGGGTTGAGGTCCTCCTTGGTCCAGAGTCCCTGGGCCACCTGGGGGCCGATGTGTGCGCCCCAACCCGACAAACTTGCGTCCGTAGTCATGACTATTTGATCGTGAGGCTGGAAGGAACAGCCCCGAAGTATGGCTGGAGAAGTCCACCAGGCCAAGGAAGTTTTGACCTTCTGCGGTAGCCTGATTTGCCGGTTTGACTGACTTAGCTTCGCCTTCTGTGCTGGTAGCAGAAGACCTTGTAATGGGCGAATGTGATGCCTGGCCCATGGCACAATTCCTATACAGGAGACCATGGTTCCCAGCACCCTGGACAAAAGGGCTAGGGACACCTTCGGCTGCTTCTGTATGGAAGCTATCAAGGCCAAGATATTGTCCAGTCTGTCTGGTGAAAGTGTCACGATGCTCGTAGAGGTGTCTATCACCGATCCCAGATGTAGCAGCTTTGTAGAGGGGATCAATTGGCTCTTGGGAAAGTTGATGGTAAAGCCGTGTTCTTCCAGAAGGTTCATTGTAAGGTGGAGGTCTCGGTGCGCCCCTGCCTGGGACTTGGACAAGACGATTATATCGTCCAAGTATGCCATCAGGCGGACCGACCGTGCACGGAGATGTGCTGTGAGCACATCCAGCAATTTCGTGAAGGTGCGAGGAGCCGATGATAGGCCGAATGGCATGGCCCGGTATTTATAATGTGCTCCTTCCACACAAAATCTTAGATATCTGCGATGTGGTGGAAATATCGGTACGTGCAAATAAGCCTCCTTCAGGTCTAAGGAGGTGAGAAAGTCCTGAGGCCGTATGGCCGCTAGAATAGTATGTAGGCTGTGCATCCTGAATCTCCGGTAAAGAATGAACTGATTTAATTGCTTTAGATTTAGAATCAAGCGACAGCCCCCGGATGACTTGGGGACTGTGAACACCATAGAGTAAAATCCCGTGCCCTCTGTGTGTTTTGGCACAGGTTCTATGGCCTGGATCTGCAGGAGGTGGCTGACCTCCTGGAGCAGTTCTGTCCGTTTGGTGGGATTCTTTGGTGTTGGACAGCGTAGGAATCGGTTGGGCGGGGGTTGAATGAACTCCAACCGCAGTCCCTGTGTCACAGTCGATAGTGCCCATTTGTCTGTGGATGTGGCACGCCAGGAGGTACTGTAAAGATGGAGTTTCCCTCCTACTGGCTGTGTCACGGTAAAGTCACTTGGGGCGTTTAAACCCGCGCTGGTTGGAACCCCGAAATGGGCGTCTGTTTGGCTGATAGCCTCTGGTCCTGTCTTGAAATGAGGTACGGTCATTCCTGTAGGCGTTTTGGTTAAAATTGCCTTGAGAGGAAGACCTAAACTGTTGATTTGACCGTGAGGTGTCCCAACGAAAGGACTGACGTCGGTTGTACGGAGTCTGGCGACGATCTTGCCCCCTCCTGGACCTTGGAAGTATCTTCCGTTTGTCCTTGTCCTCTATGAGGACTTTTTCTAAGATGTCTCCAAAAAGCTGAGACCCCTGAAAGGGCGATGATGCCAGGCGCCACTTAGATTTGGTGTCAGCTTGCCAACTGCGCAGCCATAGCAGACGGCGTGATGCGAGGGTAGCAGACATCCCTCTCCCTGCGAACTTGGCAGCATGTAAGGTGGCATCAGCGGAAAATTCTGCCGCAGCCAACAACTTACTAAGGTCTTGGCGCATCCGTACGTCCTCTGGCCCCAAGCGAGACATCATGTCCTCGATCCAGACGATGGAGGCTCTATTAAAGAACGAGGCAGCCGCCGCTGCGCGAAACCCCCATCCGGCCATCATGTGGGTCTTCCTGAGGAGCACCTCAGCCTTCTTGTCCTCTGGCTTCAAGTTGTCACCCATCTCAGCAGGAACCAGAGCGTTGGAAACCAGTGTCACCACTGGCTGGTCTATTGGGGGAAATTGCAGAAGAGCCTCTACTTCGTCGTCAAACGTGTAGAACTTCCTCTCTATCACTGATGGCCCCTGGGCTGCCGCCGGATACTGCCACGGTCTCTTAATACTTTGTACAAAAATTTCTGATGCCGGGACATGGTCTGTTTCAGGCTTAGGCTCCTTTAACAGAGTAGAGGATCTAGATGGTACGGCCTGGGATGGCTGGGCCGGATCCTTCAACTCCATTGTCTGCTTTGCCTTATATAGAAGAGTCCTGAACGAGGATTGTTTGAACAGCCCCGCTACCAGCGGTTGTTCTGGAGGTGCCTCATCCTCTGACATATCATAGTCCTTGTCACTATCCTCCATTAACACTGGCTCTTCAATCACAGATCCCAAACCTGAAAGGGGCGGTGCAGACCAGAGATCCCGGGTTGTGGCTTGTTTTGGCTGTTGAGGCCCCTGTTGTGCTCCAACTGCTATGCCCTTTGTATAGACATTGGTAAGTAACTCCTGAAAGGCCAATGGCATGTCCTGCCACGTATCAGGGTGATCCCTGAGTCCCGCAGCTGTAGGAGTGAAGGTAGCTGCTGGCACCGCTGTGGCCTGAGGGGAGAAACCCCACACTGGTCTGTCCTGGCTCGCTGATCCCGGCCTACTTCTGGGAGCATGAAGCTGAGGCAGAACTGGGTGATCAGGAGACCAGTCCCTATCAACTCTCTCTCTTGGGGTTTGCGGGCCAGCAGCCATATCAAGGCCCAATGGTGGTCCAGACTTGGCCAAGGGAGCACTATTGAGGGCTGCCTCCAACTTTTGTTCAAGGGCCTGAATTCGCCTCTCGGCCTCCTTGATGGCTGAGGAAGATGACTGGGATGATTTCACCTTTATCTTCCCCTTATCCTTGGGCTTGGGCACCGGGGCAGAAACAACAGACCCCAAGGCAGGGGCTGAATCTGTAGTGCCACAGGCATCCATAGTACTCACAGTGAGGTAGAACAAGACGGTAATAGAAGGCAATTAATAAGCACGGAGCTCTGTATAACTGCTGTTTTCACCGACAAACAAAACTCCTCAAAATGGCCCCCCGTGCCTGCTATGAAGGGCGCATGCGCGTCCCAGCCTTCCCAACCGCTTTTCGCGCCTAGATGAGGCCGCTGGGAGAACACAGGCGGGGGGAGGAAGGGCTTCCCGCCAACCGTCCAAAATGGCGGGCGCGGATTGCAGCTTAAGAAGCGAGAGGAACGAGAGGGCTGCTCGCCCTACAGTCCCCACTGCCGGCTTGAATTTACAGGGGAATCATGCCTCCGCATTCCCCGCGGTTCGGAGGACCGCCAAACACATGCTGATTAATAGGCCGGCTCAGCCGGCCACCTCACCCGGCAGATTAATTGCGCGCGCGCCTGGCCGCCGAACATATGGTCGGCGGTAATTGCCTCTTTGAAGTCTGCCGACTTGTCTAAACGGCGGCTGCGGCGCTGCGCTTGACTTCCCTTTATTGCTGTTGTTAAAGGTTTCTCTCCCTCGGGATCTTGTGAACGGCACTTCTGGGGGGCCGTGAGGGAAATAATATTATCTTCGGGGGACTCCGTGTCCCCGAGCCTCCCAGTGGGGGGGGCGGACCCCCCCACCTTCGGCTCCCAGCCGAGTTTGGCCACGGAGGCCAGTGACACCGGGCTGATCCCCTTGTGGGACGGTACCCTCTATGAGGGAAGAGGTCTCCTGGGGAAACTCGATGGGGGAATCTGCCCACGGAGGGAAGAAACCCCGTCTGTCTTCTGCAGCACCTGTAACAACAGAAATAACAAGAAGAAAAAACGTTAAAACAAGTTAAAAGCAAGGTAAAGCCATTTAATTAAAACCATTTCTTCACAACAACTAACTCATACGTCTCGTTACATGGACTGAGTTTTTAAAACTGAGCTCACTGGGGGCAGGCAAGGGGCGGTGCCTAATATTATGTTAATTTTAAACTCAGTCTCGACCAATAGGATTGAGAATAACCCATATTGGACTCTCCTTCCAGATGCAATGGAGAATAGTAATTCCTTCCCACCACATCCTTAGATCAGTCAGCCTTCCTTCCTTCCTTCCTTCCTATCTACCTACCTACCTACCTACCTACCTACCTATCTATAGGATTTATATGCTGCTCCTCTCTGAGGATTCGGTGCGTCTTACAACATATAAATGAACAATTTAAATATCCTAAATCAATTTTAAAATTAAACTAATTGGTCTAAAATCCCAATTTCTTAAAAATCAATCACTCTCATTCAAACAATCAAACATACATTTCATTCATCAGCCAGGGGCTAGGATCTAATGGCCCCAGGCCTGTTGGCACCATCATTATCATCATCAATTATCTCAATCAAATCCTCTTCCTGATGGTTCTAGCTGCACATAATCACACTAACTAGCATTTTGGAATTACCAAGTGAACCCTTACACACTTCCTTGCATCACTAGCTCCTTCTTCATTGGAAAACCAGGCAGCAGTAGCCTCAAGGTGGACACTGTATACAATGTCCGCAGGCGTGTTCTCCATTGCTAGATGTCCACATTGTGTTCTATGATGGAAAATCTTGATCTGTCCTACCCCCCAACTGATTATGCAACACAACTGATTGTAGCACTAGTTAATCCTATGAATGGCTGAATTTATTCTGGGCTAAATCTAATTCTCAGAGTTAGCTGATTCAGTTGACTGGCTCTTTCGTGCTGTTCTTGTATCACACTCACCTTCCTCCTACTGACCTGGGTAAGTGTGTCATAGGAGAACGCCGATCAAGTAACACACAGCTGTATTTGTCAGGGGACATAATACCTGACCACGAGTAAAATTTCTTTTCTTTTCCAAAGAGGCCCAGCCTTGCCATGGAAACAGAAATAATAAAGAACAACTATACCTATAACTACAGTACAACTATACCTATGTAGTTGTATAGAAATAATAAAGGAGAACAACTATAGCTATAACTACAATTCTGGGAGTTGAGGTCCAGATATCTTCAATTTGCTAAGGTTGGGAAACACTGGTATAGGAGATATAGGAGAGCAATAGGACAGGGGGTGGAAGGCACTCTAGTGCACTTATGCCCGCTCCTTACGGACCTCTTAGGAATCTGGAAATAGGAATCTGGAAATAACTATAGACATTTCCAGATTCCTAAGAGGTCAATAATGGGCGGGCATAAGTGCATAAGTGAATTCTGGGAGTTGAAGTCCAAATATCTTCAGGTTGCCAAGGTTGGGAAACACTATCCTTTACCATTTTTCATTTCATATATTTCTTCTATTCTTTCACTGATATATTTTATTCCTATATCTTGTCTTCTATTCTTTCTTAGATATATTTTTCTATGAGTATATCATCTATAACCTTCATTATGTATTTACTATATGTATACTCACTATAACCCTCATTGTGTAATTTTTTTAAAAAAATTATGGGTTTTTAGCTTTCTAATTATTGAATTTGTATTATATATTGTTTTCTGTTGCTGTTGTGAGCCGCCCCGAGTCTGCGGAGAGGGGCGGCATACAAATTTAATAAATAAATAAAATAAATAAATAAATGGACAAAATCAATCAATCAATAAATAGCTCAACGTTGAAATGAGGGGTCCTTGATGTTCTCTGAGCTTGGTTGTTTACTAGCAAACGTTTCATTACTAAAACTAGGTAACATCATTAGTACTAACGAAGTTACCTAGTTTAGGGTAAACCAGACCCCTACAAGAAAAGAACCAAGCTGAGGGAATCAGATCCACTTGCTAGAACCATGATCTGCCTTCCTCGAAAGGTAAGAGTAAGTGGTAAGATTCCCCTCACACTGCAGTTTTCTTTCCTGTACTGAAACCTATGGCTCTGTACTGCTGAAGGATCATTTATTTACATATTTTATTTATTTATTTATTATTAGATTTGTATGCCGCCCCTCTCCGAAGACTCGGAGCGGCTCACAACAGGAATACAAAATACAAATCCGATGATTAAAAAAGCAAAACAGTTAGAAACCCTTGATTAAAAACACTCATACAACCCAAACAAACCATACATAAAATGGAGCGGCTGAAGGGAATCAATTTCCCCATGCCTGGTGGCAAAGGTGGGTTTTTAGGAGTTTGCCAAAGGCAAGGAGGGTGGGGGCAGTCCTAATCTCTGGGGGGAGTTGATTCCAGAGGGTCGGGGCCGCCACAGAGAAGACTCTTTCCCTTGGGTGCTGCCAGATGGCATTGTTTAGTTGACGGGACCCGGAGAAGGGCAACCCTGTGGGACCTAATCAGTCGCTGGGATTCGTGTGGCAGAAGGCGGTCCTGAAGGTATTCTGGTGCTATTTCCAACACCTGCAGCCATACAGCCAATTGGAAGGGATACCAGGTCCTGACGTTTTGGCAGGGGGAAGGGGAAGTAGGCCAGAAACCTCCTGTTCTTACTGCAATCTCTCCTGTTCTGCAATGTTCTCATTTCTAACATCAGGGTTCATCTGAGAAGGAATGCAAAGCCCCAGGGGAAGGGTGGGGACAGGAGGGAGGCAAAAACAGCTTAGATTTACAAAAAGTCACACACTACCTCTCAGTGGGGTATCCAAATTAAAATACAGTGGTACCTCAAGATACGAACTCCTCGTCTTACGAACAACTCGTGATACGAACCCGGGGTTCAGAAAAATTTTGCCTCTTCTTACGAACTTTTTTCGAGTTACGAACCGGCGTTCGGAGACTGCTGGGAAGCTGCGCGGCTGTTTTAAAAGGTGACAGCCGGGCGGCGGGGCTTCCCAGAAGCCTCCCGAACGCCGGTTAGTAACTCGAACAAAGTTCGTAAGAAGAGGCAAAATTTTTCTGAACCCCGGGTTCGGTTCGGGAGGTTGCTGGGAAGCCCCCCAGCCCGGCTGTCACCTTTTAAAACAGCCGCGCGGCTTCCCAGCTGTCTCCGAACGCCGAAGGCGGAAGTTCGGTTTTGGCGTTCGGCTTCGGGAGACAGCTGAGAAGCCGCACGGCTGTTTTAAAAGGTCGCAGCCGGCCTGGGGGGCTTCCCAGCACCCCCCAGAACCCGGGTTCGGGGTTCAGGGGGTGCTGGGAAGCCCCCCAGGCCGGCTGTCACCTTTTAAAACAGCCGCGCGGCTTCCCAGCAGTCGCCGAAAGCCGGGTTTTGCGGGGGGGGGGGTTGGTTGCACGGATTAATTGATTTTACATTGTTTCCTATGGGAAACAATGTTTCGTCTTACGAACCTTTCGTCTTACGAACCTCCTCCTTGCACCAATTAAGTTCGTATCATGAGGTATTACTGTATGCCTGCTGGATGGCTACCTAGCTGCTGATTAAAGATGCTGTTTTTATTATTATTTATTATTATTTTATTATTATTGTTGTAACATACAAATACAGTAATGACCATACATTTACTGTAATGTAAAATATCCAACTCCTTTTTCCTTTTTCTTTTCTACCTTCAAGGCTGAGATAAAGTGACAAGTCTAAGGTCACCCAGCTGACTTCTGCCTAAAATGGGATTAGAACTCACAGTTTCGAGACCAATTTTATTAATCTCAAAATTAATAAAGATACAAAATTAACAAAAATAATAATTAAAAACATGTCAAAAAAGCATATACAGGAATTGGAAGAAAATATTATTATTATTAAATCTGTTTAAAAAGTGAAATACTTAGGAATTTGGCTATCAGCTAAATGTAATTTGATAAAAGAAAATAATTATGAGAAAAGTTTTTTATTTATTCCAAACCGCCCCAATAAGAAATGAACAACATTTTTATAATCAGTTGGATAATGCAGACAGGAAATTTATTTGGATGGTGAAAACCCCCAGAATTAAATACATTATAAAAAAAATAAAATAAAAAAGAACTCAGTTTCCCAGTTATTAGCTTGATGTCCTCACTACCACACCAAATTACTTCTTCTATCTGCCACTAGATTATGCCAATTTGTGTCCCTTCCTTCCTTCCTTCTTCCCCCTTCCCTCCCTCCCTCCCTTCCTAAAGGTCATGCTCAGGGCCGCCATCAGGAATTTTGGGGCCCCATACAGCCTAAGTGTCTGCCCCCCCCGCCATTTTAAAACTACTTTTTTTAAGTTTTTAAGAAGATGTTAGATAATCATCTGAAAATAGCTGTAAATAAAACCCGATGTTCCCAGAATTAACTTTATTCATAAGATTATGATAGCAACAACTTGACCTTAGTTTTACTGGAACTATAGAATAATCATATAATAACCGCTGATGTTACAGGCCGTATAACTATATAAAGAAGGAACTGTGAGGATAACAGTTCAAAAGGGACGGGGGTGGTGTTTGTTATGTTGTGTTGTTTTGTTGCTTGTCTTATAAAATGCAAATACAAAATTTAAACAAACAAATAAGTACAGTATATTGTAAAATGATAGATTATGTACTATCTTATTTTTTTAATGTTTACATAATAACTACTTTTTTAAAAAAAAAATCATCTGTCTGAAGTAGTGTAGGATTCCTGTCTAAGCAGGGGGTTAGACTAGAACAGCGTTTCCCAACCGGTGTGCCGCGGCACACTAGTGTGCCACGAGACACAGGCAGGTGTGCCGCAAAGCTCCCCGCCTGATCTGCCCCCTCTCCTCCGCCACCGCCCCCTGCCTTGGGGCGCGACTTCTCTCACGGCGGCTGCGGCTGCAGCTTCAGCTCCTCGAGACGAAAGCGCTCCCAGCCCTCTCTCGCAGCCCCCTGGCTGGGAGCGCTTTCGCTGTGAGAGAGGGCTTTCTCCATCCGTTTCGGGAATGCACGCCCCGCCCCTCTCTCGCGCGCGCCGCTCCCCTTTTCTCTCAGCCCTCCCTGGCTTCGCTTCTCAATCCCTCCCTCCTTCCGTCTTTCCTTCCCCTCAGCCGTTCTGTCTGGGGGTCTCCCGCTCTTCCCTTCCCCGCCTCCCAGGCTTTGCCTTTGCCACCCCCACCCCTTTTTTGGTTGACGAGGCCGCTTTCCCTGGCTGCGATTGGAACCGACAGGGCGCTGCTCTTTCTCTCTCTCTCCCGTGAGGCGGGGGAAGGGGGGAAAAAAGCAAAAAAAGCCTTTCTTGCAGCGTGCCCGCGCTCGTCCCTTCAGCAGCGAGGGAGGGAAGTTAGAGGGCGAGGGAGCGAGCGAGCGCTCTTGTCCTCGGTGCCCTCTGCAGCCTGCCTTCCTTCTTTTTTGCCGCCGCTGAGGGACAGAGAGAAAGATAGAAAGGAAAGAGGGAGGGAGAAATAGAAAGGAAAGAGGGAGGGAGGAAAGAGGGAAGGAGAGAGAGATAGAAAGAAAAGAGATAGAAAGGAAAGAGGGAGGGAGGGAGGAAAGAGAGATAGAAAGGAAAGAGGGAGGGAGAGATAGAAAGGAAAGAGGGAGGGAGACAGAGTGAGAGAGAAAGAGAGACATAGCAAGAGAGAGAAAAAAAGAAAGAAAGAGATAGCAAGAGAGAGAGAGAGAGAGAAAGAGAGAGAAAGAGAATGAAAGAGAGATAGCAAGAGAGGCAGAGGGAGAGCACGGGAGAAAGACATAGAGGGAGGGAAGGAGGGAGAGAGAAAGAGAGCAAAAAAGAGAGAAAGAAAGAAAGAAAGAGGGATAGAGAGAGAGAAAGAAGGGAAGGAAGGAAGAGAGAGAAAGAGGGAGGGAGAAATAGAGTGAAATGGAGGAAGAGATATTTTTTTTGTCCAAACTTTTATTTAGCGCCCCCCCCTTCAGTGTTCCCCAGGATTTTGAAAATATGAATAATGTGCCGCGGCTCAAAAAAGGTTGGGAAACACTGGACTAGAAGACCTCCAAGGTGCCTTCCCACTGTTATTCTATTCTAATTATCCATGGGGTTGTGTAGTTATCAGTGGTATTAAAATAGGAGCTGTTAAAAAAAAACCAAATACAATTTCATATTGCTTCACATCTCAATATCCTTTTCGATCTAGTTTTTACGCCCATCGGTGAACGCAGGTCTGAATGAGCCCGTGGTATCCAAGTTAATTTCAAAGTACACTGCTCAAAAAAAAAGTGAAGGGAACACTTAAACAACACAATATAAACTCCAAGTTGTCAATCAGCGTTGCTTCCTAAGTGGACAGTTTGATTTCACAGAAGTTTGATTTACGTGGAGTTATATTGTGTTGTTTAAGTGTTTCCTTTATTTTTTTGAGCAGTGTAGATAGAGCAGAAGGTCTCCAATCTTGGCGACTTTAAGACTTGCGAAGCTGCCTGGGGAACTCTGGGAGTTGAAGTCCGCAAGTCTTAAAGTCGCCAAGGTTGGAGACCCTCTGATAATACAGGAATTCTATCGTTGTATAAGTCAGTGTTTCCCAACCTTTTTTGAGCCGCGGCACATTATTCATATTTTCAAAATCCTGGGGAACATTGAAAGTGGGGGGCGGGGGGGGCGGGCTAAAGAAAAGTTTGGACAAAAAAAACCCTCTCTCTTCCTCCCTTTCGCTCTATTTCTCCCTCTTTCTCTCTTTTCCTTCCTTCCCTTCTTTCTCTCTCTCCATCCCTTTCTTTCTTTCTTCCTCCCTTTTTTGCTCTCTTTCTCTCTCCCTCCTTCCCTTCCTCTGTCTTTCTCTCTCCCTTGCTCTCTCTCTCTCTCTGTCTCCCTTGCTATCTCTTTCTTGCTTTTCTCTCTCTCTCTCTTTCACTGTCTTGCTATATGTCTCTTTCTTTCTCTTTGCCTCTCTTGCTATCTCTCTTTCTTTCTCTCTCTTTCTCTCTCTCTGTCTCTCTTTCTTTCTCTCTCTCTCTGCTTCTCTTGCTAAGTCTCTCTTTTTCTCTGCTATGTCTCTCTTTCTTTTTCTCTCTCTCTGCCTCTCTTGCTATGTCTCTCTTTCTCTCTCTCTTTCTCTATCTTTCTCTGCCTCTCTTGCTGTCTTTCTTTCTTGCTCTGTCTCTCTCTCTCTGCCTCTCTTGCTAAGTCTCTCTTTTTCTCTTGCTATGTCTCTCTTTCTTTCTCTCTCTCTCTGCCTCTCTTTCTCTCTCTCTTTCTCTATCTCTCTTTCTTTGCCTCTCTTGCTGTCTTTCTTTCTTGCTCTGTCTCTCTCTCTCTCTGCCTCTCTTGCTAAGTCTCTCTTTTTCTCTTGCTATGTCTCTCTTTCTCTCTCTCTCTCTGCCTCTCTTGCTATGTCTCTCTTTCTCTCTCTCTTTCTCTCTCTATCTTTCTCTGCCTCTCTTGCTGTCTTTCTTTCTTGCTCTGTCTCTCTTTCTCTGCCTCTCTTGCTATGTCTCTCTTTCTCTCTCTCTCTGCTTCTTTTATATGTGTCTCTTTCTTTCTCTCTCTCTCTCTCAGCTGATTGCAAGCGGGAGCCCTGACGGCGGGAGCTGGACGTGCTGCTGGACACCGTATATGCCAGGCCCGCAGTGCCAGCATGTACAATGTCCAGCAGCACGTCCAACCGCCACGTCAGGGCTCCCGCTTGCAGTCAGCTGAGAGAGAGAGCGCTCCCTCTCGCCGCCGCCATCTCCCCGCGACTGCCTGCAGCCGCTGCAGCCCCCCCTCCTACCGCCAGTGCCCTCCCACACCTTCTCATCCGCGGAAGCGTTGCCTGCACCGAGCCACGACAGGTTTCCCCAGCTGGGGAGACACTTGCCGCTGAAGCCAGGAAAGTTCCAGCTGGGCGGGGTGCTGCCGGTACTTCCGTCCTGGGGCTCCCGCTCGCAGCTGTCCCCCGGCTTCTGCTCGATGCCGCGGTTTTCGGCGCTCTCCTGCTGGGCCCCAAAGAAGGAAGGTGGGAAAAAGGTGCGAAGAATGAAGCTTTCCTTCTTCCTGTCTTCCTTCTTTGGGGCCCAGCAGGAGAGCGCCGAAAACCGCAGCATCGAGCAGGAGCGCACCGGTTGGGAAACGCTGGTATAAGTTACAACCGGGTTCTGAAGACCAGCCCCACACGACAACAAACCTCCCTTCTTTTGCTTTGGGAAGGCGCCTCGAGTTTCCCTCACGTCCATTCATCCGGGTTATTTTTCTTTTACCGAAGGGAAGCTCTGATTGATGGCGTTAATGCGGGGGCCCTCTAATCACCGGGCCCGGTACGGGGCTCCCTGTAGTACCCGTCTATCGGCGGCCCTGCCCCGAGGTAAACTCCGAGCTACCTTCCCAGAGCACTTGGCAGGAAGTGAAGTTCCCTGATTTCAATGGAGTTGGGAGTTTGAGGAGCTCAAAAGCCCCGAGTAGCTTTAGCAAACGAAACTGATGGTCATTTTTGGCTGCGGAACCTCGCCGGATACTTAATGCCTTGAAGCTACTTGAGATGTTACTCAAGTGAATCTCCTCATACAGCAAATATGGTTTGCTTCATATGCGTGTGTAATACATGTATGCATACATATGTATGCATATATGCATATAGTACATGTGTATATGTGTATATATACACATCATGCTGGCGGTGGGAGTGGGGGGGGGGTGGCGGCTGCAGCAGCCCTGGGCAGTCGCGGGGAGATGGCGGGGGGAGCGGGGGGCAGGGGGCGGCTGCAGCGGCCCCAGGCAGTTGCTGGGGGATGGCAACGGCGAGCAAGAGCTCCAGGGCGGAGCCACCAGCAGCACCCCGCCCAGCTGGAGCTTTCCTGGCGGGGGTGGCAACAATTGTCCTTTGGGGCCCGGCGGGAGGGCAATGGCAGCGGAAACAGGAGGCTGCCGGCTGCAGCGGCCCCGGGCACCGTTCTCTGTAGGCTTTTCCAGGGGCATGCAGGGAGCCGCGGCCACCCGCCCGCCTGATTTCCCTCCGCGTGGCTGGGGAGGTGGATTCGCCGCCCCCGCCAGCCCGATCTCCCTCCAATGGCTGGTGACGCAGATCTACCGCCCTTGCCAGCCTGATCTCCCTCCGTGGGAGGGTGGGGGGCGACGAACCGACGACCGGGGGCTGTCCGTCCGTGTTGGGTGGTGCAGGGCAGGCATAGGCAGCCCCAGGGGAGAACAAGGGAGGGAGAGAAAGGAAAGAGAGAGAAAGGGAGGGAGAGAAAATTGAATGAAGGAGGGAGAGAAAGAAAGAGTAAGAAGTAGAAAGGATAGAGAAAAAGGAAGAGAAAGGGAGGGGGAGAAAGGAAAGAGGGAGGAAGGGGAGAGAGAAAGAAGATATGAAGGAGGGAGAAAAAGAAAGAGAGATAGAAAGCAAAGAGGGAGAGAAAGGAATGAGAGAGAAAGGGAGGGAGAGAAAGGGAATGAAAGAGGGAGAAGGGGTGAGAGATAGAAAGGATAGACAGAAAGGAAGAGAAAGGAAAGAGAGAAAGGGAGGGAGAGGAAGGAAAGAGATGAGAGAGGAAGGAGGAGACAGAAAGAGAGGAAGGAAGGAAGAGAGAAAGAAAGAGGGACCTTTTAATTGATCTTATGTCCTTTCTTGCCACAGTTGTTAAGTGACTTGCTGCAGTTAAGGTAGTAATACGGTTGTAAAGTGAGTCTGGCTTCCACATTGCTTGTCAGAAGGTCTCAAAAGGGGATCGATCACATGACACTGCAACCATCATAAATATTAAGTCAGTTGCTAAGCATCTGGATTTTGATTATGTGACTATGGGGATGAGTCAAAGGTCATAAGTGAGAAAAACGGTTGTACGTAACTTTTTTCAGTGCTGTTGTAATTTTAAACAGTCATCAAATGAAGTCAAGGACTACCTGTATGTTTGTGTGTGTGTGTGTGTGTGTGTGTGTATAAGTCACGTATTGTTTTTTTGCTGAATTTGAAAATTAAGGGAGACTAGGATAGATCTATTTCGGCCTTATTTTGGCCTCATCAGCTAGCCAACCCACTGGGACTTGAACCTGCAACCTTTGCCTTGTAAGGCAGAGAATTATCCTCTAGGATACAGTATCCAAT